>NC_068409.1:12225808-12334265 GCF_023724105.1 Carassius gibelio
CAACTGAAATAAAGATAAGTTAAAGCTACGCTAAAAATAAGTAAATAAAAAAAATACAATTACAAAATCACGTAGTAACAGAAGTACTACAACTTAAACCAAAATTAAAATAAGTACAAATATAAAAGGGAAAGCTAATTCAAAATATTAATAAGTAATTGTACATAAACAATACTAAAATAAGACTGCTTCAACTGTGTTTACTTTAAATATGAATTTATATAGATTAATACAGTGGGCCCTATCTTGCACCCAGCGCAATTGACTTTGTACACCGACGCATGTGTCATTCCTATTTTGCACCTGCGCAAAACGCGCTTTTCCCTCCACAGAAGCACGTCGCTAAACTAGTGAATGAACTTGCGCTCCCTGGGCGGTTCAGCGCAAAAAAGGAGGCGTGTTCCGGCGCAAACAATCCCTGGTGCTATTTTGCTGTTCCATTAAACAATTGCGCCACTGACCAGAAAAAACCTAGTCTAAAGTCAGTGGCGCGTTGCGCTTTGTTTCTTATGCTATTTTAAGGGCGCAAGCTTGACCATAATGTATAGCGTGCACAACGCGCATACACTTTGCTCATGTAATCTACACAGATGCAACAGTTATTTTTGCAAATCATAAATTGTTACACTTAAAAAAATATTAACACATGAGATGACGGAAATCATTGTGGTGTGCCACGAAGATGTGAAAAAATAGGCATAAATCTAGCTTACAAATTATTCAGGCTAATTGTAGTAATTAAGGATCAGACCTGTTTGAGGTCATATATGTATATAAGGACATCTGACAAATTGGTTTGTCCGTCAAGAACCAGGAAAAAAAAATCGATGAAACAATTGTGGCTATTTCCTCCCACGCCTGTTTAACCGACGCTATTTTGGGTAGGTTTCTCCCATCGCCATACAACACAACTTCTCTGTCTTTCATTGCTCTTACAAGAACATCAGTCTCCTCGGCTGTGAACCGCTCCTGGCGTGCGCCTGGTAAAACGCCATAATAATAGCAATCCATAATGGAACTTGCGCACCTGCTTTTAAAGGGAATGTTGGATGACGCTCCGATTGGTTTATTTCACGTTACGCCCAAACCACACCTATGAATAATGAAGCTACTTCAGACCAACCCATTTTAGATTTGCGCCGGGCGCAAGAGCCATTTATCCCGCCGGGAAAATAGCAACAGCGCCGAGACCCGCCCACAAAGTTACTTGCGCTTTGACACTTGCGTTTCAGATCGTTAAAATAGGGCCCAGTATGTTAATTTGACAGCCCTATTTGGAGTCTGGTGATGTCAGACCAATGCATAGTAAAAATAAGCCGTAAACAATGACATAATATAAGGTTAAGGTATTGTTTACGTGGGATAAGATAAAATGAATGTATTCTGAATGTGTTTAACTTACTTGCAGGACAGCTGATTTATACCGTGTATGAAATAACAGTCTCCACCGTTAACGCAGTATGTCTTCTCGGTTTCATTGCACTTCCTGGCATGACTTGAGCCCGGAGACAATGTAGTGGTTACTATAGAAACATACGGACAAACACACAAACCAGAGAATGTCAGAGATTGAGCATCATACACATCGTGAAAAATGTCTCAAAGGCTGTGTTCAGAATGCTAGCATATAAATATAAAAAAAAAGAATACAAAGCTATAGTACAAAGCTGTCACCATGGTGGTACCCTAAGGCACAAAATTACTTTACTTAACCCTAAATGGTATGTTTTAGTATCTTAAAGATACATTCAAGTACGTTGAAAGCACCTATTAGTACCTTATGCAACAGTTGAAGCTTTTTTCTGAGTGCATATACTGTACACTGCCTACTATTTTTCAAAAATAGCATGTAAAGCATAATACAGCATGATAAACACTTCAGCCGTAGTATGCTACATTATTGTCACATGACCTCAATACAATTCAATGTGTGGTAGACAGTTTACATTTGATACAAATATCCTGATTTCTTAACTCACATAACATATAAAAAACATCCTATATTCTTTCATAGACAACCCAGGAAGTCGGAGAAGGTCTTGTTTTTTAAGTTTCATTACAAGCTGTTCACACTGGAAATAATAAGACGATTAATGAATGACAATTCATACATATAGTCCCTTTAAAATCACAGTACACATAGAAGGTTGAGTGCATTGCATTGTAGCATATAATATAAATAATATAAATTCAAATAAGAATAAATAAAATGAAAAAATATTAGATGAAAAACTACAATGTAAAAGCTTTAAACTGAAGAACTAGAGTTAATAATAAATTCCAATTAAATGCTAAATAGAAATAAATAAAACTAAACTAATAAAAAAAAATCAACAAAAGCACAAAATAAATTAAATAAAATTATGTTAAGAAAATTAAGACAGACATTCCGGTAACAAACAAACACATTCTGGTATTATTGTGTAAAATAATGACCAAACTGCAATGTACCTTCTTCACAAAATATTAGATAATGTACCATTCTAAGAACATCCAATATATATATAGAGAAAAAAAAGAAGAAGAAACTGGATTCGAAAAGTGGGGCACAGGCAAATCAAACATTAATTTTACTAACCTAGACAACAGAATTTATTTAAATATTCAAAAGTTATTAAATATATATTTCAAACTTCAGAGTAACTGTTTCTGTCATCATTATTTATTCACCCTCATGTTGTTCCAAACATGCATGACTTTCTCTCATCCATGGAAACTTTGGAAGATTGAATAAAGACACTAAGAAATTAAAGCATCATAACAGAAATTTGGATGGACTCCTTGTTTAACATCAGGGGATCAGAATTTATTTCTGTTTCTATCTGTACACAGCACTGCTAAATATTTCTCCAATATGGCAACAGAACTGAAACTGCAGACACACACACACACACACACACACACACACTCTTCCACAAAACACTGTATCATTCTGTATATAAACCAGAGTGAGACACACGCTGCCAAATACACATGGCAGATGGGAGGATTTTCTCGCAGGCATCGCTGGCTCACAGCCACACTGAGGGTTCAGATATTCTGCAGTGTGTCAGAGTCACGCAGAATCAAGCTGCCTACTGCAAACACCAGCACATCACATCAGGATCTCTGCAGCCAGAGACATGGGGAATCCATGATCCAATCGTCTGCCCGGACAAAGAGCCAGACAGAGATAGACAGAGAGAAACAGTTAAGAGTGACAGATATAAAGAGAGAGAGAGAGATAGAGAGAGGGAGGACAGTAGCATGCTGCACAGAAATGCTATCTTTATAAAACAGTATGTGAAGCTGCATGCAGTATGCAATCAATATTAAGGTACAATGTTGTCACATTACATCACTAACATGGTTAAATCGGGTTAAATTCAAGATCGTTTTCTGCTTTTGATTATAATATAGTATAAAGTATAAGAATGTGTCCAATTGTAATCAAATAATAAAGTCAAAATTGGTTTACAAATGGTTAAAAAATGAAAATTCATCATTCATTGCTTGTAAACGGCACTTCATCTGTGCATATTTCACTCCTGATTCAGACGAAATGACTCTTCACTGGAGAAAGCAAAATTATGGTGTGAAGACTCGTATTTTAGTTTGCATTTAAACACAATTTTCAGAATAAATGGTCTGAATTTGTAAGTTTGATTAAAAATGAGTCAAGGAAAAGATGTTAAACATTTAATGTCTGTAATAAAGTCAAGCACACTGCATTGTGGCACAGGTTTTCTATCTTGAACTGACGTCATGTTTTGAACACTTTATGAGCGGATATTGAGGGACGGTCACGATCACAACTCCTCCCCTCACGAGTCACAGATCAAGAGAGCAGCCCGCAACACTCGTGTCCGCGGAGAATGGACCAGCTCTGATGAAATCCATGGCAACCGACCAAAACAATGTTATTATTACAGGAAAGTCTTTCAGTAATTATGGAGATCAGAATTAAACATTCTGAACACATTCACTGATATGCTGTGTAAGTGTTTACGGTCGCTCTTCCCAGATGACAATAAATAATTTCACACTCACAAAAAAATCCACACCCCTCTTCCAATGTCTCTTCTTCCCTTAGTTTGAGAAGCTCGGCATTGTGGGATGCAGTATTGAACACAGTGTGTGCTGAATACTGCATTGTGGCAAATGTAGGTCTATGATTTCTAACCAGTTATACGTGAACTTCCAAGGGTAATTGGGAACATCATAATTTTATTGTTATGATTTCTTGTAATAAAAAAAAGAAAAAAAAAAGAAATAGATATAAGAAATAATGCTGTCCAAAAATTCAAATAATTTAAAAACAAAAACAATGGTTTCAGTTACAGCTCGACAGCATGATAAAACAAAAGAACAATGAATATATTGATAGAGCAATAGAATGATAGGTAGATAGATAGATACTCCAGTTACATGTCTCACGTAGTTTTAACTTCAACCCACAGTAAATCTGGCTTCTCACAACGCAGAAAAAATGCACCTGACAGGATTCTGCTTTAGTTATTATTACAACATGTCATGCATTCATGTCAAAAATCAAATACACTCTCAGAAAAAGGTACAAAGGCTATCACTGTGGTGGTATCTTTTCAAAAGGTACACTTTTGTATCTTATTTACCCCTAAAGGGTGGATATTAGTCCTTTTAAGTCCTTTTTGTGACAGATTTAGTACCATTTTTTTTCTGACAGTGTTCGGAAGTTGACAAAATATTGGGTTTGTATACTATCTTACAAATAATTATTTGCATGACACATACTGGTCAAGCATTAGTCATTAGCTTTGCATTAGAAGACAATAAGCTTTGTTGCATACAAAATCTTAATATTACTAATATATAATACAGTATGAATAAATAAATAAATAAAACCTTCACTTAAGAGACTTCAACCATCTTAAACATCACAACATCCTGGTTATCATAGTTTCTCAGTGGTTAATAATACGTGTCATTAATGTGCACATAACCCAAAATTATGATAATTCCTCTCCCTTGGAAGTTCCTTCTTCAGCACATCTATTTTTAAGCCCTACTGCAACAAATTTAAAAGCAAAAGAAGCACATTAGGTGCTTACCCTTGAGAATCATGGGAAATGTATTTTCTGTTGCATAATCCTTTCTGTTAATAAACCAGCAAGCTTTTGCAATGGCATTCACACACAAACTTAACTCTACATATAATATTCATCACGATGAAAATGTATTATAAACAATTGAAGCCTAATGCTATTCCCAGGGTCCAGAGCATAAAAAGTAACCAGGAAGTGACTCAGTTGTTCAACAGTTCTTCATAACCTTCATAAACCCTTATGTCTGATTCAGTATATGGATGTATTTATGTGACGTATCTAGTATCAGGTATAAAGCAGACACACACTACATTGGTGAGGCCGCATGGAGTGAACCAGTACAGGATGGCCCACCACCTGAGCCTGCCATTTCATAATGAGCTAATTAACTAATTAACATGCACACACAAACACACAGCACAGCAAAGAGAGAGAGAACAGAGGGGCATAAAGAGAGAACGAGAGATGTCTCAGAGCACAATCGCCTGTGTCTCTAAAGGTCACACATCACTCCAGCAGGAAATGGAGGAAAGCAGAATGATATAACATTCAACCTTACAGTACATCTGTTCAAGCATATGTCCTCTTCCCTGCAGTGACAATGTGTGTGCTATCGAGCTGCTAGCCTTTAACTGTTTCCTGTGTGATACACAAAGTGGTCCATCCCCCTTTGCATCTCAGTCAGTTCTGAAGATGAGGTTTGTAATATTGAAGACTTTTTTTAGGTAGAAATAAATTTAGTTTGAATCTATTAATTCTAAGCATTGGGGAACACACAATATAGGCTAATGTTTAAATTTAAAGGGATAGGTCACCCAAAAATGAAAATTACCCAATGATATTTTGCATTGATTCACTTCAGAAATCCTTTGTTAACCCCTCCACCACCCCATGTGGAGCGATTTTTATGATTGATAGATGCACTTTAATGGACTTCAAAATTTTGACCACCAATCACTGCCATTATAAAGCTTAGAAGAACCAGGATATTTTATACATTTTATATAACTCTGATTGTATCCGTCTGAAAGAGGACAGTCAGATACATCTAGGATGGCTCGAGGGTGAGCTGGGTAAACATAAGAAAGAACACATGCAAGGTTATTTTTACCCAGATTGTTGGGTTAAGGTTTTGACCCAGCATGCTGGGCTGTTTTATTTAAGTCAACTTTTGTTTAAAATGATGATATTTCTGCCTTAAAATGGTCTGGAAGTTAAAAATCACACATATAATTATTAAAAGCAACATCAATAATCAAAAGATGAACCATTATTAAGCAAGAACACATGGACAAAATACGAGACAAATTGAATTTATTTGGGTGTATACAGAATAGTTTACAATATTACATACATTTCAACAATTTTTACAAGCATTTTAGAAAAAATTATGTAGCATTTAAAAGTAGTTTTTTAATTTAAGTGTATTCAATTGAAGTGTATTCTCTGTAATACATTTTTTACCGAAATGGTGTGCCAGTGTGTTACTGAGCCGGTGAAAGACTGCTGTTCGCAGGAGAACTTCAGATTGTGGCCACGCGTTTCACTCATAGCTAAAAGATGCCATGACTGACTCCAAAACCTGCTCATAAACAAACAATACAGAGATTAGAAAACATATTGAAACATAAAATTAAATTTAACTCAGTATTATAATGAATAAAATCTTATGTTATGCAAGGCAAAAGGCGTTTCCCGTCACGACCGCTGCTGACGCATTTGATGGACTCATCCTTATGTTGCGCTGCATAAAATAATATAATTTACAGCACAGTAAAGTCTTCATAAAAGAAATGAAACATATACAAACCTTTATTTCACAGAGGAAGTGCATCAAATTGGTGGCGGCGGTGCTGAGAACCGCTCTCTCCTGTAGGACGCAAAAAGCCTGTCCTCTGTTTCGTCAGAAAGGCTCAACCCAGCTGCCAGGCAGAAAAAAATAATATTTACAGAAAAACTACCCAGCACCTGCAACTGCTGGGTCAAAACAACCCAATTCCTGGGTTTGTCCATATTGTCTATATTAAAAATAACCCATAAAATTACCCAACAAGCTGAACCCAATATTTGGGTAAAAAAAAATAACTGTAATGATGACTTCTTAAGAATTCAGATTTAGCAATCACCAACAGCTAATGATCCTGAGTAAAAACAATGTGCACAGTAAAGCATTACAACAAGAGAAATAGATAACTAGTGTGCCACTCAGAATTGGAATTAAAATAACTTAATTTAATACAGAATTTCAACTGAATTCAAACTGAGGTAGCAACTGGGAAATAAAACAATCTGAATTTGATAGATAGATAGATAGATAGATAGATAGATAGATAGATAGATAGATAGATAGATAGATAGATAGATAGATAGATAGATCTAGAAAACCACATTTACTTGAGTTTTGATGCCAAACATAAACAGGCATGCAGACAAGACATGAAAATGTGGCAAAATCTACATACACCTTTGTTTTCTAATACATTTTTTAAACAGTCATATGTTTTCTGCAGTGTTGAGGCTGTGTGTTTGTTCGTGGACCATAACAGCATATGTCTTCCTCCACAGGGGGGAGATGGTGAGTTTATCCAATCATGGCTGAAAGACAATAATGTTGATCAGGTGCTGCACTGGCAGTGCATCTGTTCTCCGCTTTAAATAGATCCAGAGAGAGGCTTTTAAAGACTGCACATATTTCCCTCTGTCCCGTAGTCCATCCTGGTGTGGCAGGATATTAGCTCCATTAGCCTTGGCTCTGAGCCGATGGATGGATGCGGACAGGCAGGAGAACATGATTCATGCCCCAGCGAGGGGGGTCATGGGGAAGGCCATAAGTCACACGGGGCCTGTACAGGGCATCTTATCCACTCTACTCAACCAGGTGCCGATCAATGACATCGAACCACTTACAGGTACTCCCTATTCAGACGCCATTCACAGAAGTGTCCACTGCAAGAATGATCACACACGCACATGCACATGCTGCAAAATGCATGTGGGGGAGGAGGTAAAGGGGAAGCAGGATGGATGGAGAGACAGGCTAATGAAAAGAGGAGTGAATAGAAGCAGTATAGAGGAATGAAGGACTTGAAGGAAACGGATTATTAGGAAGGAGAGCCACTGATGGGAAAGAGAGAAAAGGGGGGTAAAAAATGATATTTTCATACTACAAAGTGCAGTGTGTTCGGTATACTGTACATTTTGCATATGCTTAAACAACAAATTTGCATTTACATTAATTTAGCTGTTTTTTTTTATACAATGCAATGTCCAAAATGAGGAAATTATCATAAAGGGGACAACAAATATTACAATATGCTGTATATAAATGTGTGTATGTACATATATATAGTTAAGTCTGTAAATATTTAGACACTGACACAATTTTCTTATTTTTGGCTCTGTATTCCACCAGAATAGAATTAAAATGAAATTGAAGTGCAGACTTTAAGCTTTAATTTAAAGGGTTGAACAAAAATGATAACATAAAATGCTTAATAATTACAATGCTTAACAATTTTCAGGGGCTCAAATGTTATTGGACAAATAAATATAATCATAAATAAAATAGTTTTTTTTTTTTTTTTTGGTTAAGAATCTTTTGCAGGCAATGGGTGTCTCAAGTCTGGAACTCATGGACATCACCAGAGACTGGGATTACTCCTTTGTGATGCTTTGCCAGGCCTTTACTGCAGCTGACTTCAGTTGTTGTTTGTGAGTCTTTCTGCCTTTAGTTTTGTTTTCAGCAAGTTAAATGTGTGCTCAATCAGGTTGAGATCAGGAGATTGACTTGGCAATTGCAGAATATTTTGGGTAGTATTGCAGTATGTTTGGGGTCATCGTTCATTTGTACTATGAAGCACCATTCCAATTAACTTTGTTGTATTTGACTGAATCTGGGCAGAGTGTATATCCCTGTGTAAAGGAAACAGGTCAATTTAGCTCAAAGGGAATCATTTAAGATTTTAAAGGGAATTTGAACAGAATCACTGTTTCACGGCTGTTCACGGAGACGCCCTGCGATTCAGTGAACTAGCCGTTTAACATCAAATCTGCGCTGGATACTAATATCCAAACTATAGTGAAAACACTATTTATTAGCACAGTAACAAGATCGGCAGTTTAAGACATTAACTTGTAAGCACAAAACACAAGATACTTCTCTTTTCAATATGAATAAGGCTTTATTAGATAAATCTAAGACATATAAACTAATCTAACACATAAACACACGCACACACACATTCACACAAGTTGCAGGAAGATCGAAAGTTAGCCATCAATCACTTAATTAATGCTCACATTGAGTTCCTCAATGGGGTTAAAATTATATTAGATACACCAGCACAAATGTCAGAGTCTGGAGGTAAAGTTACTTGCGTCTCCTGTGAAAAAGGAGGCTATCCCGAGGTCGTTGATTGGCTGGAAGTTCAGTCGCTGAAGTGACGTCTTGGGAAGCCCGTGGTTGTTGGGCGTTGGCTGAAAGTGCAGAGTCGTGTGGGCTGGTCGAAGTTGAACGGGCACCCGAGGTCAGGCGTCGGAGACTCGACGTTACAAAACTTAACTCAGAACACGAAACTCTCAAACGGAAAAGAAAAGAAATAAAGTTTGACAAGACTAGGTTGTGTTCCTTCTCATCGTGGCTAAGTAGCAGGCGTGCAGGCTGAAGCATGCAGAACCGCGCTCAAAGAACAATGATGATTAAACTGCATGGCTAGAAGCTAAAAGCTAAAGCTATGTAGCAAAGCTAAAAGCTAAGAGTGAAGTGACATTCAGCCAAGTATGGTGACCCATACTCAGAATTTGTGCTCTGCATTTAACCCATCCGAAATGCACACACACAGAGCAGTGAACACACACACACACACTGTGAGCACACACCCGGAGCAGTGGGCAGCCATTTATGCTGCGGCGCCTGGGGAGCAGTTGGGGGTTTGATGCCTTGCTCAAGGGCACCTAAGTCGTGGTATTGAGGGTGGAGAGAGAACTGTACATGCACTCCCCCCACCCACAATTCCATCCGGCCCGAGACTAGAACCCACAACCCTTCGATTGGGAGTCCAACCCTCTAACCATTAGGCCACGACTTCCCCTTCCATAAGCAGGCATGACTGATAGCACGAGCAAGGCTGGAACTAAAAGCAAAGATTTTACGATGTCCTAGGTATTTAAACTGGCCTGTTGGCCACACCTCAAATGTTGTCTTGACCAATCAGATATTGTCTTGGCTCGGGGGGGTTTCATAAATCATATGTTTATCTTACCAAACATGTGGTCCGAATGTTCCTGCTCTGGCAGGGTCTAATTTTGGACATGATTCCTATAACACGATTATGATATATTTTACAAATAAATGATTGTCAGGACAATATCAAGCAAGAAAATTCGATTATATCTATACTAGACATGACTATGTATCCTATAGTTATCAAAAGACATACACAATAAGTGATTATACATGATAGTCAAATGTGTGGGTTACACATAAATGAATATGGAGTTAAGCAATGGAATGATTCATTTATAAGTCTTTTTGAGTTCATTCTGGTCCATATATATGTACAAAAGAAGTTTCTTTGCCATTCTCTGGCAAAGGACTTTTCTGTGAAGACAGAGGTTTAAAGCCCTTCCACCCCTTAGGAATTTCAGTCTGGTTCTGCTAGGTGGGGGGGGGGGGGGGGGGGTCAATGGGACTTGTGCAGTACTCTCATGGGTTTTCATGTGATGTCCAGCGTTGCATTTCAATTATGAACAACAAATTTGACAATCTCTTCTTCGAATTGAAATTGTAAATAATTGCTCTAGTGGTGTTCATGTTGAAAGCTGTTGTGTGAACAAGTTGGTTGGTCATCTTGCTTGGTTCTTGTGGCACTAGAACTGATTTATTACTTCCTGAGGAATTCGGCTCTCGTGTTTCAATGCATACAGCTTTGATAGACTCTTTAATTTGTCTGGTTCGACTCATTTCTGTTACACCTATGCACTTCAGAATTCATCCGGCTGCTTCTGTCTTCTGTCAAGTCATCAATAAATGCATGCTCATGCCATCACACTGCTTCACCATGTTTCACAAATGATGCTGAATGCTTTGAATCATGAGCTGTTCCAAACCTTCTCCATATGTTTTTCTTCCTGTCATTCTGGTACAAGCTGATCTTTCAGACGTCCAAAGAGCGCTTTTCCAGAAGTGGTCTGGCTTTTTTAGATGTTTTTTGGTAAAGTCTAATCAGGCCTTATTTGCACCTTGTGGTGAACCGTCTGTATTAACTCTTATGAATCTTCTCTTGATTGTAGACTCTGACAGTGACACGTCTACCCCCTGGAGAGTGTTCTTCTCTTGGCAGGATGTTGTGAAAGGGTTTTTCTTTACCAAGGATTCTCAGATTATCCACCACTGTTGTCCTCCGTGGACATCCAGGCCTTTTTCAGTTGCTGAGCTCACCTGTGGGATCTTTTTTTCTTAGAATGTACCAGACTGTTAATATGGCCACCCCTAATGTTCCTGCTCGCTCTCTCTGATGGATTAGTTTTGATTTTGAAGCCAAACAATTGACTGTTTCACCTGCATGGAGAAATCCTTTGACCACATGATGTCGGTCGGTTCAGAGCAACAGCTTCCAAATGTGAATGGAAAACTTTCTTTTTTTAAATTCCAGACCTTTACCTGCTTAATTAATGTATAAATAATGAAGGAATAGCCAACATCGTATAGGTATTGATGTAGTTAACACAGCATGGTGAGTGTGTAAATACATTAAAAACAATGGTGTCTTTAAAAGCCCTATTTTGTGCAGAACTACTTCCTTCCACCACTTTTTCGTGTGATATATATTTTGTATATATATATTTATATATATTTGTTAATATCAAACAGACATTTATTATAAGAGGTGAATTATTCCTTTAAACATGTGCACTGGAGTCATGTGACACTGTAGCATACAGTTTACACTACAGTATTTAACATACATTGTGTATAGAATGCTATTTCACAACTATTAGTGAGCAGCAGACAGTAAACAGTACATACTGTGCAGCTGGAGTAAGCAGCTCACTAGCAGACCACTGTGAACACAGTCAGGACACAGAAGTTGACAGACGCTGGGCAGGGGTGGAGGCAGAGCAACATGC
Organism: Carassius gibelio; assembly: GCF_023724105.1. Classification (NCBI taxonomy): domain Eukaryota; kingdom Metazoa; phylum Chordata; class Actinopteri; order Cypriniformes; family Cyprinidae; genus Carassius; species Carassius gibelio. The sequence goes on from NC_068409.1 coordinate 12,238,000, forward strand.
GCAGGAGTGTGTTTTATGTCTGCGTTTGCGTCAGACTCATTAAGATGAAGGCAGCAGTGCTGAGCTCTGGACGGAGGACTCATTCCTCATTTATCTCAACAGTAACACTGGATCCAGAATCATCAATTTAACATGACCTGTGTCCATGTGCCTTTGTGAGATGCGCTCATTCATACAAATGTGAGGCAGCACGATACAAAATCTGCAATGCATTTTTACAGTATTAATATTAGATGTTTTTCTGAGTTAAAATCATTATTGCAGAATAATAGAGACTGAGATTTGTTTGGATAGTGACTGATAGTCTGTCTTAATTTTAGTTTATATTACTCTCTGACTGTCTATTATTTCAGAGACAGAAAATGTTATTGTATTGTGATAAGATTATGATTAAGATTATGAAAACTTCTTCTCTTTAAAATAATGCGCACTGATGACTCATGCAAAATAAGTCCATTTGTTAAAAGAAGAGTTCACCCTAAAATTAAATGTAATTTACTTGCCCTCATGTCACTCCAAACCTGTACGATTTTTGTGGAAGAATAAATTTGAATGTTATTGTTTTCCCCCTACAAATAAAGTATCTAAACATCTTACTGACCCCAAACTTTTGGACTGTATTGTGGTGTTTTTTCTTTTTTCTTTTTGGAGAGATAGAGAGAGAACAATGGAGAGGACAGAATTATCAGTGAACAACAATTTAAAATTGTGCACAAAATTGTAGAATATAGCATATGACCCATATAGACCATTTATAGCACATTCTGCCTCACATCTCCGAATGTTTTCCTCAGACGAATGAAAGGGTTTGAAACAACATGAGGGTGAGTAAATAATGGCAGAACTTTACATTTATGGGTGCACTGTTCTTTTAATTGCACAAACAGGGTCAACCGTGGTGTGTGTATTTTGCATTAAGTATACTTGGCTCTTGTATCTGACAGGCTCTTGGCATTGCAGCTAAAGAATCAGCGGCCAGAGTCCAGCTGGGTCTCACGTCACACACAAAAATATACACTAGGATGTAAACACACTCCTCCTAAATGACCCATCGTCAAGGACGTTCTGCTTTAGCCAGCGCAGTTGTCCTGTTTTAAGACTCACACAGGCACACACATTTACTCTGTGCTCTCAAATACTGCAGAGCTTTACCCTGGTGACCCCCCATATGTCCACTAGAGCGTCTCTCTCTTTCTCTTTGTCTCTCGGTTGTCTGTACTGTTATATATAGCTGATATCTGTGCACTTATGGACTGAAATGCTTGCTGTTCCTGGAATGCAGAATCTGCCAAAATGACACAGTTTATCTTCATTAAGCACAGAGAGTTATCTGCAGATTTCCACTGAACACACACTCACAGACACAAAACATTTCCTCATTGACTCACAAACTCTCTAGACTTGCCTATAGCACATGTAAACACACCCTTTCTCTTTATCTCTCACACATACATCCTGAAAGGACCTTTTTACCTTTCACAGTGACTTTATCCTTTGCATGAAATAAACATGAATGAACATCAGAAGGATTTTTTTCAGCCGCAGAAATATGTCAATACACAATTTTTCATGTCTGATTTGTCTGTTGGACAGAAATGGCAGATTTGGCATTATTATTGGTCAGATCAACTCCATGTGAAGGGTCCTGCAGAACACAAACTAGGTCCAATGTAAACTTTGTGAGCTGTAAACTCAGAATTCAAGAAAACATAGAATTGCGAGAATTCAGACTTTTTCTTAAAATTCGGAGTTTAAACCTTAAAGATATATGGGCATAGAGTAAATGTGTGTGCCTGTGTGAGTCTTAACACAGTACAACTGATTTTTTTTGTGAGATAAAAAGTTTTTCTTTATTTTTTGTTCAGTTGTGGAAATTGGCTTCTATAATTTATCCATTCACTTGATCAATTATTTAAAAAATCGATTTAAGAATCAATCTATGGATTCCCACAATTTAGTTAGCTGGACCTCTTTGAACACATTTTTTTTTCATGACATGAAGGTACATTAATAAAATATTACATATATATATATATATAATTTTTTTTTTTTTCATTTAATATTTTTATGGTCTATTAATTTTTAGCTTTTCATCAACTCACAAACCTTGGTTTGCTGAATTAATCAATTTATCCACTTGCCTGTTCACACATTTGTGGCATTGGACCACAAAACTATTCCTAATTCGCTGGGGTATATTTGTACCAATGGCCAAAAATACAAAGTATGGGTCAAAATTATATATTTTTCTTTTATGCATAAAATCATTAGGATATTAAGTAAAAATCATGATCCATGAAGATATGTTGTATATTTCCTACTGTAAACATATCAAAACTAATTTTTTACCCAGTATTTAGATTTTTATGCACCCTCAGATTCCAGATATTCAAATAGATGTATCTCAACCTAATATTGTCCGATCCTAACAATACATAAATCATTGATGTATAAATCTCTAGTTTTGTCGTCAATGGACATATTTATCCATTTGGTTTGTTTCATTTAATTATTCAATTGGTCCCACTGTAACAATAAAGAACCTGAACTTTGATCACTCATTTAATTTATACAATTATTCACTCATCCATTCATTCATTCATTCATTCAAATGTTGTTTTGCCTTCTTGTACAATCACAATAAAGAACTTAAATCTTTCATTGATTGTTCATTCATTATCCTGTCCACTAAATCTTCATTTACATACATATTCATTCAGAACTCATTCGCTGAAAATCGAATTGCTCAAAAAAAAAAAAAGATTTAAATATTATTAACAACTTAGTTTTTATAAGCTTTGCTTTTTTTTTTGTAGGGCTGCACAATTTGGCCAACAATGTATTTGTACTATGTGTGTGTGTGTGTGTGTGTGTGTGTGTGTGTGTGTGTGTGTGTATCTATACACAAATGCAAACATATATAATCCCTATATATATTCTATTGATTCCTTTACTCATTCTTTCATTAATTTATTCTTTTATCATATTCATTCTCTCAGTCATTTGTGCATTCGTTGTGTCCATGAGACTCTGCTGACACATCAGATAATGGAGGGGGTTTGGTGGAGAGCTAGAGGACAAAGTTGAGAGAGAGAGAAAGACCCTATATCTCAAACCACTCAACCATTACCTCAAGATAGGCTGGATGGAGCTCACAATAGTCACACACACACACACACACACACACACACTAACGGCACATCAAACGCCTCCGGCTGATGTGATATACTCCAGAGACAGAAGCATGTGGGGAGATCGGTGAGTAAAGCAGCAGATGAGAGAGGTGTGTTCTCCACAATAACACCCAAACTCACAAAACAGACATGAATGCTGCCTCAAATCCTCACATCCAAAAAGCTGTGTGTTGTTACATTTCTACAGCCTAATGGCCAATAAAACAGGCAAAACAATCCTAAAGACTTACATTGAAGGATGGATCCAAGCCATATTATAGAGGGGTGGACTCTTTTGGCTTGGGCAACTGAGGTTGAAACCAACTAACAGTTACCCCCAAAAAATCCTGTTCTTATTGCATTTACTGCCCTCAGTAGTGTGCTTTTAAATTAAGGTATCAGATTTTATCAGAGTAGATAAAACAAATCTGAAATAGTTGTGTAACATAATGCTTGTAAAAAGCTTTGCACAGACAAATGTTTCACAGATTTTTTTTGAGGAGTCATAAATGCAATCCAATACTTAGTCCAAATGATAAATAATTAAATAATAATCATTAGGTTCCATTTTTTTTTAAGGAAAAAGTTCTTAATAGAAGACCACACACATATTTCTTCAGAGAATGCAACAGTACAGTTTATCTGACCAGAGCCGTGTGCTTTCGCAGTACAAAGCAGTAAGATTTACTTGCTGTAAATATAAAGTACACCCAGAAAAATCGCCCTCGTGATGAGCAGGTGCGCTGGTCTCCTGTGAGCCATTTGCAAAGAGGGAAATAAAAGAGCTCTTACTGCTTTGGACGCTGACGAAGCTGGTGGCGTTTTCTCTGCCCAGCGAGTTCTCCGCCACACAGGTGTAGTTCCCAGAATCCTCCTGTCTCACTCTGCTGATGTGAAGCTTTGAGTTTTTCCTGCACAAAGCATCCAAGACACAAAGAAAGACAGAACCTGAGAAAAACATCAGGGTATATGAGGGTAGAGAAACAAAAAATAGTCACACATTGGTAGAGACTTTGTAGAGAGCAGATAATTTGTGTATTTGCAAATGTACTGAAGTTGTTATTTATCCCAGAAGGATAGGATCCTGGATCACCAAGTTGGTGGGTCTAGAACAACATTGCTATCAAGAAATCAGACTGTAGGATCATATGCTGCATTCAAGTTAGTGCAATGAAATGGCGCTTGCACTCTGGAAACTGTTGCAGAAATCCCAACAATTTTGCCAAGATGAGCTCACATAAACATCCCAGCACAGAAAACCATTTAATAGTAAGCACAGTTGCAACATCATATAACATAAAACTTGTGTAACAAGCAAAGGTTTGAATAGACAGGTATATAAAATATGATAAATTGTTGGACAATAAAATATCATTCCATTTCCATTCAAAAGCATTGGGTCAGATTTTTCTCTTTTCTCTACTTTTTTTTAATAATTAATATTTTATTCAGCAAGGATGCATTACATTGATAAATTACATGACAGTAAAGACTTTTTCTAATGTTAAAAAATACTTCTTCTTTAAATAAATGCTGTTCTTTTGAACTTTCTTTTCATCAAAGCATCCTAAAATAATTAAGCAGCACAACTATTTTCAACACTGATAATAATAAGAAATATTTCTTCAGCATATTAGTATTATTTCTGACGGATCATGTGACACTGAAGACCGGAGTAATGATGCTGAAAATTCAACCGTGCATCACAGCAATAAATTACATTTTAAAAAATACATTCAAATAGAAAACAATTATTTAAAATTTTAATATTACTGGAGTTTTTGTTTAGTTTTTTTCCCCTCTGTGTTTTGCCTAAATAAATGCAGTCTCTGCGAGTATAAGATGCTTTTTCCAAAAACATAAAAAATGTACTTCAAACTTCTGAACAGTAGTGTATTTATCATTTGTATTTAGTAATTTAGCAAATCAAATCGAATCCAAATTGACTAACGAATAAGGAACATCACAATCAATCAAGTCTGTACGGCTGGAATAAGAGATACAGAGTAGGAATATCCCACATCTGACTTTGGGCTAGGATTAGGCTTAGACCTGATTTTTCATATCTGACCAACAAAGGAGATATGAAGTCCAGTAATGTGTCCTACTTGGCTTCATCACATCATGCGTGGGGTCTCTAGTGGTGTCAATGTGATACTCGCATTGTCTCTCTGGCCTTCTCCTCAGGTCAGCATGTGAACAGCTCATTAGAGGAGCAAAGCTCTTGAAGGATCTCACTCTGGAGCCGAACGCAGAGAAAATGGCAGCTGCGCGTATCATCATCTGTCCTTACTTTACCTCCATCATTATTAAACCATGCCTGTCCATGTTGTCAGCTCTTTCACTCACAGTTCATCGGCGTAAGTGTGTGTGTCTTAACGGATGTGAGCGCATGTCTCCGTGACTGTGAATCTGCAGTTTCAGCACACACACATTTGCAAAATTACACAAGGGGCCAGTGAACAGGCAATCCTGTTAGAGTGATCTGCTTTCTGTGGAAATGTGCACCTCAGCACTTTTTGTCGGAGAACAGAAGAGGACCGTGGCGTTACGGAATGCCCTGAATTCTCCCGTATGTTTCTTTCCCTGCGGTCCCGGCATATTGAGCAGCTACATACAGTTCCATGTGCACTATTGATTTGTGTTACAAACGGCTGAATGACATTGATGCAATGTTACTGTAACATGTACAGCTCAGCAGCTTTTTATTAGATCCGTAATCCCGTTTTACGAAACGTAGCTTTCCTATATATTAAGATTTTTGCATGATTATGCAATTCTCACTGAAGACTAATTTATCTAGACCCCAAGCGTATATAAACTTAGTCATATGTTGTTGTTTTTTTATTATTCCATTCTCCTCCTACAGACGCCACTGAGGGAGAAAGTATTGCGTGTTTGGGCCCACACACTCTCCCCTCAGATGCACCGGCAAGCCACGGTCCCATTGACAGAGAAAAGCAATGAAGGGGAAGTTACCCAGAATTCACTGATGGAGCTTCCTTTAGATAGCTGACCAGAGCTTGGAGATTCAACATCACTCATTCTGACTGAAGAGGAATAGTTGTACATTTTAATATAATTTAGTCAATATCTTTCAAACCTGTATGACTTTTTTTTCTCTCGACATAAACATAAAATTACAGCCTCAAAGTTAAAAAATTTAGATTTATAAAAAAAATAAAAATTAAAGTAATATTCAGCAAGGACATGTTACGCTGATAAAAAATGATAGTAAAGACATTTATTATGTTAATCATTATGTTACAGCATTTAATAAAGTCTGTTCTTTTTTTTTACTTTTTATTTATCAAAGAATCCTGATAAAATGTTAAGCAACACAATTGTTTTCAACATTGATAACAATAAGAAATAATTCTTAAGCACCAAATCAGCGTATTAGAATGATTTCTGAAGGATCATGTGACACTGAAGACTGAAGTAATGCTGCTGAACATTCAAGTTTGACATCACAGGAATAAATTAGATTTTAAAATATATTCAAATAGAAAACACTTCCTTGATTGTAATATTATTTTAGAAAATTACTGTTTTGACTATTTCTTGATCAAATCAATATAGCTTTGGGAAGATTTCTTTTAAAAATGTAAGAAAATCTTAATCACAAACAAACTTGTGAATAATGTTTTCGAATTTAGGTGAATTTACGTATTCAATAGTTTTGTACTTTCCCATGAACATGACATGATGAAATATTAAATAAATGAAAGAATATTTGTATATAACAATATTAGAAACTGCAAATGAGATTTGAGAACTGTAACAGAAGGGTCAATATATATCTTTTATTTCTGTCTGTTTCTCATACAAATCTATCAAATGGCTTCTGAAGGCTTAGAATTTAGCGCACAAGACATTTGGACCATTTTTTTGGCAAGATTAAGATGTTTTTTTTGGTACTGCTTTCATTATATGAGAAAGAGCAGCGTGAAATTTCTTCATAATTTCATAAAGAAAAAAAATCACATGGCTTTGGAACAACATGAGAGCGAGTAAATGATGAAAGAGTTTTCATTTTGTGTGAACTTCTCCTTTAACAAGACGTCTGCATCTCTCTCCCCTCTGAAAATCTCTGAGTCTATTTACAAACTAGGACAATCTTCTGCTTGAGTTGATGGGAGATGTATTTTTAATACCTCTGATGCCAAGAATAGTTCTGCCAGTGTGTGAGTAGTGTGTTTGCTTGTGCATCTTTGTGTGTGTGTGTGTTTGATGAGTCTTACTTGTTGGATTTGATTTTGACGTCTTTCCTCTTGCGGAGCTGGCTGCCATCTTTGTACCAGTTGAAGGAGGGGTTCGGGTTGCCCACGGCTTCACACTTGAGTGTCAACTTTTTACCTTCCAGGAGCCACTGAGAATCCATGGGCTTCACCTTCGGAGCTGATGCTACAGATAGAGAAAACAGACAGAGAGTGAGCAGAAAAAGAAAAGCAGGTTTGCCCAAAGGACAGAGAAAGCACACATTTCTTTTCTCTTTAATACAGCAATGAGAAATGCTTTCGCTTTGATTTGCACTGATTTCAATAAAAACAACAGGACGTATGATGTTGCAAAACATATTTGCTTGTTATTTTGGGCTGTTTATTCCTTGCACGTTCATTTGACATTGTGCACACTCGTGCCATTTGCTGCTCTTTTTACTCATCCTAAGGAATTTTAGGAGAAACGTTTGAGACAAAAAAATGAAACATAAGTGGAGCAAACTGTGAGATTGACTGAGGTGACAAGTGGAGAAGAAAGAGAGGTTACTGGAGGAAAAAAGAGGGACAGATGGAGGGAGGGATGGATTTTGTCAAAGGAGGAAAGGAGAGAAAGAAGAAGGCATGACAGCTGAAAATGCAAGGGAGCATGTTGAGAGACAGACGCAGATGGGAGAATGAAGAGAAGCAAAGAGAAGAGAGGGAAAGCAGAAAGAAGTGAGAAACGAAAGAGTGTGTGAGAGATTAATGGGGCTCATCTTTCTGCAGTTTACCTCGCTAAAGTAATCTATCTAGCAATAAGAAACAAGCCCAATATTGTGAACTATGAGTAGTAATAAAAATACAGTTAGTGCAGCAAATAGTGATCACAGTTTACACACACACACACACACACAATAATAATGCTGCTACTACAGAGGGTTTGTTTTATTTTACACCTCAAGGTTCAAGTGAAAACCCTGATAAACCAAAAAAAGACACCAATTATAATTATATTTGAAATCACAAACATAAAGCATATTTATTTTTTACCTTTAAGATATATATATTATTTTTTTTTCACATTTTCCTTTCAAGTTTTCATTACTGTAATGCATTTGAATGCTTTACTTTTTTTGAAATTTTTATTTTTCCTCAAAAGTAATTCTCATAACACTCAATACTAAAAAAAACTTTTTTATGCATTTTTTTAAACCAGTTTTAATGCTTTTTAACTTAAATTAAAGATAAAATATATAGACTATAAAAATATTATTATGTATAAATACATACAGTCTGAATAATATATATTTTGTATTTACAATTTACATTTAAAATATTACAATATTATTATTTATAATTCAAGGATATATCAAGGATATATATATATATATATATTTCACATGTACTCATGTGAAAACTTATTAGAACATTATAATTTAGAAAATAAAACCTCAGATGAACAACAACACATGGCAAACTGCGCAGTGTCATTGTTTATTTAAAAAAAATAAACCCAAAATGGAAAAGCCATGGGTGAGAAAATAAGAAAACCCTTACCGTTTACATAAGAATTAAGAGGCTTAGCAGCAGTCAGACACTGCTAATCGAATGCCTTTGATTAACTGATCATCAACCAGTGTGAGCACCTCTATAAAAGGTGTGTGTTAACACAATGCCAAGGAGGTAAGACATCAGCAATGATCTTGGAGAAGCAATTGCTGCTGCCATCAATCTGGGAAGAATAATACAGCCATTTCCAACCAATCTGAAGTCCATCATTCTACAGAGAGGGCGATTATTCATTCACAAGTGGAAGACGTTCAGATCAGACACAAATCCTCCCAGGAATGGACGCTTCAGCAAATTTACCCCAAGATCAGACCATGTGATGCTCAACAATCATATCAGCACAAACACCTCTTACCAGAAGTCACACATGCTGGTGGAGGGCCAATGATTTTGGGCTTGTTTTGTAGCCACAGGACCTGGGCACCTTACAGTCATCGAGTCGGCTGTGCGCTCCTCTATTTACCAAAGTATTCTGTCAAATGTGAGGACATCCATCCGACAGCTAAAGCTTGGCCAAGACTGGATGATGCAATAGAACAATGATCCTAAGCACACAAGAACATCTACAACAGAACGTCTGAAAAGAAAAGAATCAAAGTGTTGCAAAAGCCCAGACCTCATCCCGACTGAAATCATGTGGTGAGAACTGTTTATAAACAAAATTCCCACAAACCTCAATAAACTGGAGCAACGTTGCAAAGAAGAGTGGGCCAAAATTCTTCCAGAACGATGCGAGTCTGATAAAGTCATACAGAAAATGATAACTTCAAGTTATTGCTGCTAAAAGAAGATCTGCAGGCAACTGAATCATAGGGTGTCCTAACTTTGTCACACATGGCTTTTCCATCTTGGCTTTGTTTTTGTTAATCAAATAATGACACGGTGTGACATGTTACGTGAAATTGTTCATCTGAGGTTTTATTTCCAAATTTTAAGACTTTCCAAGGACCAGATCATTTTTTATTATTTCCTGGTACAGAAAACCATGGAATTCAATAGGGTGTACAAACTTTTTCCACATGACTGTACATTATAATATACAATAAATACCTTTTATATTATAAAATATTATATATATAAATATATAAATATATATTATATTAAAACATTTGATAAAATATAAATGCAAATTTTCATTCAAATATACAGTATGTAATTTATATTTTAATATTAAAGAGCCACACAGATGTGAAATCTAAAATTACCTGTATTACAGTGTATGATGTAGCTGTCCATCAGTGTAAACAATGTGCAAAGTAATTAAACCAAAAAGTACACGATTTATAAAGTTATTGGCTTCTAAAGTAAGGAGTCGACTCTGAATCGCTGAAACGAGTCGTTATAGATTTGAAATCTTTTGCCCATCTCTATGTACGTCACTAGGAACACTTTGCCTCCGCCTCCGCCTACCGTCTTGGGAGAAACTGAACTCTGACCTGCCCCACCCCCCCACACAGATGCTCTGGTTGGTGTGATAGCATCATGTCGAGGAGACAGTGGTTTTTTAATTGTAAAGGCAAGTTTGTTTTATTTTCACTGCCAAAGAATGAAGATCAGAAGATCCAATGGCTAAAATTCATTTTTACCACAATACCAGAGTAGTACAACAAATCCTTGTTGTGTTCACAACATTTCACTGATGACTGCTTTTCTAATCTCGGTGAGTACAGCGGGATTTTCAAAGCGTTTGGCCATAAAAGAGGGTTCATTGCCAACTTTATTTAGACCAGCGAAGTATGATTATGAAGTTATGTGTTTGTTTTCTCCCGAGCGTCTTATCAGTATGTGTGCTGTCTGCAGCCTGTCTGCGCTGATCTTCATTTACAAACACGTCATTAAAATGAAGTGTAACTCCGTGAATACTCAACGAAGAGACATGAGAGAGATATCTATAGAAAGCTTGACATGTCTACTTTTAAACTAAACAAGTGCTGCTAACAGATATTCTGTGATAAAGTAATCCATATGAAAACAACACGATGTCCGTTTTTCACGTCTCCCTTCATTATATCTAATGTGACCACGCCCCCGCGCTGAACGCGCTATTCAGATTCAAACTGAAGCATGCGGCTTGATAATACACCCACAAAGAAGAAAAAGCAGTGAGACTGTTCAAGTTTTTTATTTTACTGTTTGCTTCGCGATGAGAGGAGTAAGACATAATTCACCCCAAACAGATGCTAACGCATAGTTTACCGTGGAGGTGTGTGCGGAACAACCAATCAAAACTGACTATGTTATTTGACCAATCAGAACACAGTATGCTACCGAAAGGTGGGGTTTAAGGAAACTGAATCTTTTGAACAGCTTTGCGTGAACCGTTTGGGGATCTCTGAGAATTGAGGTAATTTTAAAATGATATTTTGACAAAATGACAATGTTTTTTAACCTTGGATGGATTTAAACCTAATGTACAGGACTTATAAACAGTGATAGGAAGCTTAGAATTTTCATCTTACTGGCTCTTTAACTTTTGATATTAACTAAAATTTGCTTTTTTTGCTTTATGCAAAATATGTTTTAACTTTTCTTTCCTTTGATTTTGATGTGAAATTCCGTAAATCTAATAATAATAATATTCCTGTAAGTGGAAACCTCATGAAACAAAAGACTTCAGGTAGAGATTTAGACTGAACAATGTTTAACTGAGAGTGGCTCCATCTGTGCTTTTCTCCTTCTCTCTCTCTCTCTCTCTCTCTCCAGAGCAATACTTCATTCTGTCACATCCAGTGAAATCACACCTTCTCATCTCCAGATGTTTGTGAGACACTCTCTCTCTCTCTCTCTCTCGACTCCCCCAATCACTTTCATTACACACACTTAATACACACTTACACCTCTTGACTAAAACACAAATATAGTCCTCCTCATGCAATTAATGCACATGTACAGAAGCATTCACACACATTTCACTTCTTATCACATGCTTGCATGTTGTAATTCTGCTCACGTGGACTCAGGAGCACAAGAGGAAACCTTTACATGTCCAAGAGAGACTTGCAGCTGATTGCTCTGTTAACAGAAAGCCCAGAACACCCGCTCACAAACAGCACAGTGAAAAACCTCATTCTGAGTGCATCCCATCAGCTTCACTCATCAATAACAGCCAATCTGCTGCCTCGGCAACTTTATCATGAATCTACCACCACTTCAGATCACTTCATTTGACCAGAGAGGGAAACCACTGTCAGAAACTTGATAACAGATGAAGACATAGACACATTCTGAAGGAATATTAAAACACATTAATATAGAGAGACAACTTAAAAAAGGACTGATTTTCCAAAAAAAAAAAAGAAAAAAAAAAAAACCTGAAACACTGGTATTCTGTGATGTAATTGAAGTGAAGTTCAAAAAATTAAATAAAAATATTAGATACAAAAAAAAAAAAAATTATATATATATATATGACTAAAACATAGACTTTAAATTAACTGGAAATATCAAAAATACAAGCTTTCAATTCAAACAAATAATAAATACAACAGTATAAATAGTACTAAAATAACATTGATGTGATGCCAACATTTTTTCTATGAGTATCTCAATCTGTCACAATAAGTACTAGGTTTACATTGCATGAAATGCTTTAAATGTAAATAATATATAATATATGTTGCTTTAATTCGATGCACATTATTTAAAATAAATTATGTACTTGTAAACCTTCATGAAAATTAAAACTTGCTCTGCCTCTGAAACTATGTTTTTTTTTTCTTTTTCAAAGAACAAGTCCACTTATTTTCAACCTCATACCATACAAAGGACACTTTTCATCAGTTCCAGATGGAAAAATATCATGTCCCTACATTTTTTCCTCACTGAATACCTTGTTTCCATCACATTACATAGAAAAACAAGGCTTGATTTTATGTTAACTCTAACAAAAATCTGCAGAAAAGATCTGGTTATTCTCTTATTTTTATTTGTGCTTTTGCCACTTTTTATTGAAAGCACCACAACCATACTCAAACTTGTCAGAGCATGTGCACTACCCTTTAAACCCAATCTACTACAGTTCGATTGTATATAAGGAGTTTATTTTGTATAAATCACTAAACTATAAAAGTATAACTATAACTATAAAAGTATTGGGGACAGGAGTCCAGAAGGCGAAAGAATAGCAGGCATTTCATGTTCATCATCGAGTTGATTTCTGCTTGATCAGTAAATCCAAGTATAAACACACAGGCACAAATGCACACACTGATAATATTGACAGCGCACATGAAGGATGTCTTTTCTTCTTTCTGCTCAACGCTTCTTCCACTCGCTTTCATAGTCCTGGAAGTCTTTTATTAGAAATAGTATTTGCGTCCCTGTATCCTCTAGTCTTCCTTCTACAGAAACAAGGCCTATGAGATGACACTGACTGCTGCAGATCGGTTTCTGCAAATATTAAGGGAAAATAGCTGTCTCTCCCTTTTAAAACTTCTTATCAAGCGTGTGAACAAATAATCAAGATCTAATAACGCACATCAAACACATTTAACATTAATAAAACAACAACATGATTTTCCACTGAAAGAGGTCTCTTATGCTCACCAGGGCTGCTTTTAGTTGATCAAACAGTAAAAATAGTAATATTCTGAAATAATATAACAATTTAGAGAGTTTTCTACATTAATATATTTGTAAATTTGATTTATTCCTGTGATGTGAAGCTGAATTTTCATCATTACTCCAGTCTTCAGTGACATATGATCCTTCAAAAATCATTAAAATATGCTGATTTGCTGCTCAAGAAACATTTCTGATTATAGTCAATGTTAATATATATATTATTATATTAGTTATATAAAGCTAAAAATAACAACATTTATTTCAAACAGATTGTATGACAATATAAACGTTTTTACCGTGACTTTTGATCAATTTAACGAAACCTAGCAGAATAAAAGTATTAATGTCTTTTAAAAAATTTTAACTAAAACTTTTGAACACTAGTCTATTTAAATTGCAGTGGAATTTTTATTATTATTATTTATTTTTTTTTTTTTTAGATATCTATCAAGTTTCAGTGAATGAGAGATTCCAATACCCTACTACAGAAAAGATTGTCAATCAATCAATATATCAATATTTTTAATAACCACTCTGGAATATTTAACATCCTTGTTGTCATACATCTCAACATTTACTTAGTTGAAAATCAAACATTGGTAATGGTGGTAGAAAAATGTCTGGTACAAGGTTTATGTAAGAGTCTCTGACATCACCCAAGACAGAAGTGTGTGTGTGTGTGTGTGTGTGTGTGTGTGTGTGTGTGTGTGTATAAAGCTGCACAAGGTTGCAGTTGTGCATGAATGCTTTTACTCAAATCAGCATTTTCTGATGGAGTTTTATCACCGACCACCCTCTCTCTTTCTCCTTCAAGGTTCAAACGTACATCTGTCCAGTGGAGCGCGCGCACACAAACACACACATATCATCACGCACACACATAATAAAGAAGAAACTGTGATAAATAAGCTGAATTAAGCCCAGACGCTCATATGACACGGCACAGAAAAACATAAACACTCATTAACACCTGCATGCAAGAGCATTTATCATGAGCTTCACACACACATGAACGGACAACTAACCGACTTTTTCTAAGCTATCGCTGGTAACCATCACATAACCACATCTCTCTTCCAGACGGCCCTCAGCTGGAATGAAACCAGAAAAGACACTTCAGATTTTTATTAAAAACAAACCCATGGAGGCGAAGCAGTGACTGTTAAACTTGTCCAGCGGTGGAGAGGAAATCTGAATCTGAAAACAAACCTGATGTTGCAATATGAACAAAATGTGATATAAAACACAGCACTATCCACTGGGACACTCGATAGAAAGCCAACAGTTACAGATAAATAAATCCTTTTTCACAGGGACGAAAATAAATCAACTTTTAAGGAAATAAAGCAAAATACAGTTTCTGGTTTGAGAAATATTTATGGATGAAATTCCCATAATTCCACTCTGAAATTTGATTGGATTAGCAAAATCTGATGTTGCAATATGAAACCTAATGAGATCAGACAAACAGTTCTGTCCATAATCCGGAGGAAGAAGAATATCGATGTCTACATCAACTTTTGACCTGTCCAACAATACACATCCATAAAAAAGAATATATAAGTTCTCTTATAGCTAAAATTCTTTTTTTTTTTCTTTTTTTTTTTTGAGATGACAATGACTCTTTGTGGCAACCCTCTCTAGAAACTTTATTCAGATTAGTCAAACGCAGTCAGAGGTCAAATATTCTGAATATTGACTGCTGTCAAAAACAGTTCAATCAACGGCTCATCCAACACTCTTAGAAATAAAGGTACAAAAGCTGTCACTGGGGCGGTATATTTTCAAAAGGTACATATTTGTACCTAAAGGGTTCATTTTGGTACCTTAAAGTGTACATATTAGAACCTAATACGTACAAAAGTGTAACTTTTGAAAAGGTATTGCTTCAGTGACTGCACTTGTATCTTTATTTCTGAGCGTGTGTTTTGTCTCTTTATGGCCTCTACAACCAAGCAAATACAATAATTTTTGTTCATGTTTTTCTGTCAGAAAAAAAATCGTCATTCATCTTTATGTTGCCATAATAATTGTATATCAACAATTACTTCATTTGCACTTTTTTTTTTAAGTTAGAGAAAATTAATATTTTTTTATTCAGGAATTAAATTGACCAAAAATGACTAATACTGCAATAATGTTACAAAATAAATAATAAATGCTGTTCTTTTGAACTTTTTCTTCATTATAAAATTTTAAAAGAAAAAAGTCAAACAACAACAAGATTGTTTTTTAAGGACACTGAAGACTGGAGTATTAATTACATTTTAACATTGAATAGAATAGGAAATGGTTATTTTAAATTGTAATAATAATTCACAATATTTCTGTTTTTACTGTATTTTTAATCAAACAAATGCAGATTTTTCAAAAACTTTCAAAACTTTTAAAAACCTTATTAACACAAAACATTTGCAAATATTATTTTTATCATTACAGAATGTAATTAATCCAAGTTGCATGAAAAAATTCTAAGGAAAACTTTTCCCTAAAAACAAATCTTATAGTGTGAAACGGCAGAACGTGACAGTGAATGCAGAGCTTGTGATCGAAAGTTTCCACAATTCTCTGGAAACAAGGTCAAATTTAGCATGCTTTAGACGGCTTGCAGTTCTCACTTCAGCTTCACGCCAGAGCTCAGATATCACACATCTTTACTCTTTCCTTCACACACACACACACACACACACACACACACTCCACTCATTCTCCACAGCTTGATGACAGTACTTGCACAGAGCAAAAAAAATCGGTATCTCTGTTGCGTTTTCCAGTAAAAATATCTAAACTATTAAAACAAGATAAATTGAAACTGGAGAAGCAAAACTGCACAATAAGACTTTCAAAGAATAAATCTTGAACGCCATCTTTGTCTTATCAAAATGTATGCTAAAAATATGAAGTAAAAAAAGCATTACATTGCTTCTCAAGTTTAGATATGTTAACTGTAAATCAAAACAGAACTACTGATTAATAAAATGATTTTTTTTTGCAGTGCACATGACATCTCACCCCTCTTTTTTCCCTCCCGTGGTCCGTCTTTCCTTCTCCTGTCACTCTTTCTCCTTTGCTGTTCTCTCTCTCTCATCCTCCTGCAGTTGCTGTAGCTGATCTCTCTCATGCTGAGACTGGATTATGAAAAGTAAGCTATGAAGACGGGACGCAAGCCTGTGTGTGTGTGTGTTTCCACATTATAACTGTGTTGGACAGTCCCACCCCTCATCACACTCAGCAGGGATACACCTACTGATGGGTGGGGAGTGTTAGGAGATTGTTGGAAAGAAGAGAAACAAGCTCACAAGAGAGTACCGAGTACTGAGAGACAAACAGAGAATGAGAGTATGATTAGTAGACAAGAGTACATGGATGATAAGAGATAATTAGAGGGTCCATTCGATGTATTTGTGCTTTAAGGGAAAAGAACAGCCGAAACGCCCTGTAGATGGATCTGGATCGGAGTCCAAACAAAATAACACACAAATTTGGGCTGGTAAAGCTCAAAGGTTCAATAATGGAAGATGGCAAGCAGGTTGCGGGTTTGAACTGCTTAAGCATTGACCATGTAGGACGATAAGCTTAACTAGCTAAGAACTGTCAGAGCATAGTTATATTGGTTCAACCTTGCTGAAAGAAATATGAACAAACGACCTTGTACCAGCCTTTGGTGGTTAATAGATATTTCGGCTTAAGTTTGCAAAAACAAAAGGAAAAACTTGGGACAAATGTACAGCACCATGAAGAAACTTTTAAAATGAAAGTTATTTCTTAAAAACTTCTAAATGAGACAAAAACCAAAAAGAGACAAACTATGCACTACTGTTCATACGTTTTTGGTAAGATTTTTTTCTAAAGAAATATCTACTTTTATTCAGCAAGGACACATTTAATTGATCAAAAGTAACTGTGAAGTCATACTGACCCCAAACCTTTGAATAATAACAACTCACTAAAGCAATTTGTAATGGTTGAAACTCCTTAGTTACACATACATTAATCCACATACTGTAAAACATTAGTCTCACTTCAAACGGACAATCCACACAACTTTAAAGACTAAATAATAAACATTTTCTGCTGAATAATTCATGCAAGTTGTCCCATTTCTACATTTAAACCCTATGGTGCATTTAACCCATAGACTTCCATTACTGCGTCACTCACTGTAGAATCACTATTCTGTGTCATCAATAAGAGATTCATTTGTATTCGACTCAAAACTTTCCTTTAATTGGGTTTCCTTTAGACCAGCTACAATAAATAACCAAATTCAACTAGTTAAAGCGGTCATGAACTGTAGAAGCAGACGAGGAGGCGGAGTTTAGCCGCACTATTACTTTATAGAGGCACATTCCACAAGCTGTCGTTTCAGCAGGCTTTAATATAAGTTGTTTTTAGAGTAACAACAATGTTTTGAATTATGAAACTAACAAGATGTTTTTATACTTTGATGACATCTTGCATATCAAAATATGAAGGGAATTTTGATTCTCAGTTCATGACCCCTTTAAAAACCACATAGCACCAGCTACCAATGCAACCGCATTTACAAGCAGGGACCAACACAAAACCACTAAAAGAGCTCTGTAGATCCTCACATGGTTTATAGTATAGGTGTTGGTGTATCTGGCAGTACATCTGATCCTAACAGGCACACGGACAGCAGGAAAGTCAGAGCGGCAGGACATTGCTGCTTTAACCTAGAGCGTGTGCGGAGGTCACCCTCATACATCTGTTACAGAAGCGGCCTAACGTCGGTAACCCTTAAACGACCTTGCAGAGACACATCTGTGATCTCATCTCCACTGCAGTTCTCATTACGTTCTGCAATTTAGCTATCAATTTCCATTAGTGTCTCATTGCCCATCTCTCTCGCTCTCTTCCACAAAAGATGCAAACTACGGGTGAGAGTAGTAAAATAGCCGTCCAAAAAGGTCAACTAGTGAGTTTATCTAGATATCTTCAGATTTTCTTCAACTTTAACATTTAGCGATGGTGCTTAAAATGGGAACTTTTCATTGAGGGGTTTAGTGTGCTGTCCTGACAGTGTGCATTTCTTTAAAGTAACAGCAACTTTTGGACTGATCTCAAAATGTATCAATAAAAACTGTATAGAAATGTACATAAAAATAGCACGTAGTTCTATATTCACACACACACACACACACACACACACACACACTTAACACAACATAAGCTTGTTTATACTTAAAGATGCTTAAGTTGTTGATCTTGTTCCACAGATTTTTAGAAGTGAAAAGAACAAAGTAAATAAATAAAAACAACAACAACAATAAAAAGGATGTATTTGGCCGTTGCATCATACCTCACACAATAAGTATTGCTATTTTAAGACAATCTGTCTGAATTATTTTTTAATGATTTTTAAATATTTGTCTCTAGATGATGGGTAAAAGTGGTGTAACTAACTAGCTTGCAAAATTTGCATAAATCAAGCTACAAGGTCGAAAAGATCAAGATCTCTGAGGTGAGACAGAACAAAATCATCATTTTTAAGGAATTATGAACATGATTGTGTTAATTATATGATAGATAATAGTTTATTGAAACTGTAATACAAACCACATCCCAATAATGCCATTCAAAGCAAAAGAGATGATGCTTTGCACATCAACAATGCTGCAGTACGTGGTAAGTTGGTACAGATCAAAATGTAATTGAATATCGCTGAACAAAACGAGCATCACATTAAGGATTTGTGATTATTCAGACTGTTTTTCATCTTAGAAATTTGAGAAACACACAGTGATGCAGCAGCCAAGTGTGATCTGTTTACATATTTGATTCAGTGAGTTGTTTAGATTTTCACTCTTTCTATCACCAGAAAAGTTTCTGTCTCCTGAGATCATCTCTCTCTCTTCTTCCTTCAATCTAGGAAGAAAAGACCTGGGCCATACTGACACTAATACTTTGGATGAAGTGAAACTCACCCAAGTGTGCATACAAGTGCGCGCACACACACACACACACACACGGTTGCTTACACACATACACAATTGATGTACACACTCGTTCTCTCAGAGGAAACAGAAAGAGCGGGTGAACAGTGAGCTTGATAAGAGGAACATGAAAGCTTGTCTGAGACATGCCTGAAAGAACAGCAGTAAAGATCTAATATCTGAGGGAAGTGTGTGTGTGTGTGTGTGTGTGTGTGTGTGTGTGTGTGTGTGTGAGTTTAGGGTCGAGTCTACAACACAGCCTTTCTGTCAACTGCATTTATGAAAGGATGGCAGCCGCTACGGAGAGAAAATAAACAGAGAACATGAGAACAAGAAAGCAGAATTAAATTTGTACATTTTCTAAAGAAAACAGGTGCTTTGTTAGATTGTCTCCTGGTCAAGATCCAATATTCAATTCATAATGACTTCTGTTATCAAATATTATCATAATTTAAAAATATTGTTTTCTTTTTTAATAAGATTTAATTTATTCCTGTGATGCAAAGCTACATTTTCATAATTATTTGAAATTTTGTGGAAACCATGAATCTTTTTTTTTTTTTTTTGCATTCTTTGACAAACATAACTTTTAAAAGGAACAGCATTTTTAAAAGTTGAAACAGAAATCCTGAATAACATTACCAATATTTTATTCAATTCAATTTAATGTGACCTTGCTGAATAAAATAATTAATTTTTTAAAAACAAAATTCTGAACCCCAAATGTTTTAAAAGTACTGTATGTGTAGTAGGAATAGTAATTTAAACAATAAATGTACATGCTATATTAAATAATAATAATAATAATATAATATAATATTTGATTATAAATAATAATAATAAATGACTAGGAAAGAGTAAAACTCACCAAACTTAAAGTCTTAAAGAGGCAGTTCATGCAAAAATCAAACACAAATGTGGAATATGAAAAAGGAGACATTTTGAAAAATGTCTGTGCATTCAAGTCTGTGGAGTCCATTGTTGTTATTCTTCAAAAAGAAAGAAAGTGATTTGATTGGAACATCATGAGGGTGAATAAATGACACATTTTAGGGTAATAATTAATCATTTTAAAAATAATTTATGCTAATAAATACATACCACAGACTTATATTGTTTAAAGCTAATTTTATATATATATATAACTATATACTTAATTATTTATATAATACTGATACTGTAATTTATAAAAAGCTAATGTAAATACCATTGACTTGGAAAAACCTTAACCAAAACAATGATAAAACAGCTCTCACATAAAGAAAAGAACAGAAAAGTAAAGGTAACACTTTACAACAAGGACGTTCGTTAACATTAGTTAATGTAATAATTAAAATGAATAAACAAAGAACAATACATTTATAACATTAACTAAGATTAATAAATGCTGTAGAACTATTGTTCATTTTAGTTAATGTTAGCTAATGACAAAAAAAAACTTTTCAGAATTTCTTAAGATTTTTTAAGATTTAGTTCATTGCTGGGGAAAAAATTTGTCCATGTATGACTGGCATATGATCTTAGTGGTTCACTTCCAGTCAATCAAACACACACACACATATGGGCATACGTGACTTGGTTGCAGTGTGTGCCAGCTCTCTGTGACACTTGTGTGTGAGAGAGAGACAGACTGTCACATAGAGAACAGACCAGAATGAATGTGCACAATGATACTGACAGCCAAAAGAGGGCATGTCTCTCTCTCCCTCACTCTTTCCGTCTGTTTGTGTCACAGCGAATCTGTAGCTATCTGTTCCTCCAAACACAAAAGGCACTAGAAGTTAAATCCTGCAGGAAAGGGTTAAAGCATAGTGGATGTTGGATTTCTTCATCTGAGCATGCACAATTAAACATTTCTGTGTCTAAACCACTGACTAGTTTGTCGTGAGTCTATGATACAGATGATGAGATGTCTGCCAATCTCAGACAGACTCTGATTCACACTAGCACAGAGTTCACTTTAAAACCAAAGGTACTGTTAAATGCATATACAATACACGTCCTCAGACAGATTGGATATGACAGCAGAGGAAGCCCACAGCGAAATAGAAACAGACAGCATTAAGACATGTTAAACCACAGACTGCTGTTACGTGTCAGAGGAGAGAGAGGCTGGACTAATTATACAGTTATATCATTATTATATATCATTCTGATATTGATATTATTTTATCATAACATACATAATATTAAGCAATATTAATATATAAACACACTAATATTATAATATTAAATTATAATTTAATATATAATATTACATTAACTTCTACGTAAACATGTACAAACACATTTAAAAATAATCATAATTATAATAAATTATATTCATTTATTATTATATTATGCACAAACATTAACATAATTCTATAATTGATATAATTTTATTATAGTATATAATATTAAACAATATTCATATAAATATACACACACTGATAGTATAATATTAAATAATATCCAAATATATACAAAGATAAAAATAATAACATTTCTATATATTATATGAATCTATCATTTTTATTACATACACACACATTGGGTTTCCATGTTTTATGGTGAAAATCCATAGGCGTAATGGTTTTTATACTGTACAATATATATGCAAATATATATACAAACACCTAATTAAAGTATCATTATTTCTATATATTATATTATTTGTATATGTATTATTGTATAAAATTTGGGGATATATATATATATATATATATATATATATATATATATATATATATATATATATATATATATATATATATATATATATATATATAGTTTGTGAAACATGTAATCTGAATTCAAACATTGAGTCATGACAGAGATGTTTGAAAATTATGGCCATTACCATTTAGTACTTACTTTAGTCATCACTCTCGAGTGGAAACTCAAGCTGAGTGCATTACATTGTAGGATACACTATTTCGCACAGTGTGTTTCAGTTGTACTGTATACTGCACGTTTTGGCAGATTTATTATGTCACACTGCACACAGTGTACATGTTGCAAATTGCAAACCAGAATAAGTAGTATGGCAGTGTGCCATTCAGAACATGTCCATTGACTGTAGAGTCTTGAAATGACTCTTCGGCACAGGTCCTTCCACCTACAGTGTTTGAGAGAGCACTACACATGTGCCCTCTCACTGTCAGGTGGGAACTGAAAGCATATCAAGCCTTTACATTTATGGCAATGTGGAAATTCACATTCATGACAGCAGGGGTAACACACTATGCAACTAGATCGTAAGAAAAGAGTTGTGCTTATCCATGTAAAACGTGCCACCATAATGCCAGTGTCACTTACTACACTTAAAAACAACCCTCCAAGATTTCTATTATATCATTTAATGCAGATTGAAACAACAAAATCCCTGTTCTGTGTAAATATCTTGTGTTTAGAAACACAATTTACTGAGGATCTACTGAACAGAGCAACCAACTGCAAATTGCTCTGGATTGACTTTACTGTAACACTGATGTTAGCCATTTAAGAGACCCTACGCTAAAGTAAGATAGCTGGAAAAATTATTATTTTTGGCAACCTCTGGGACATGCAGGCACATATGAAAATAAACCACTTCATGTGAGAGCTGCAGCGCCATGAAAGGGTTTATTTTCCAGGAGCTGTGTTGCTTGTCACAGTTCATTCCTCTTTACACCATTTCTTTTGAGAAAATTAGTGTCAGATAAACGCAGAAACTCAAAGGTCTTCACAACAAATAGCCAAAATAAAAGTTTGACTTAACTTGAAGAAATTATTGTATAGTAAAATAAACTTCTTATTACTATAATTATTTAGGTATCGTGCAAGATATGCTTTCATCCATGTTTTAATTTATAGAATATAAATATTTTATTTCACAAAGATAAAAATGCTGTTTTCTTGTAAATGAACTGCTGGATTGATTAGATTGTTAATGTCGAATGAAGTTAGACATCATTAGACACCATTTTTGATTATGCACTTCCATTATACATGGAGCTGTGTGTTAATACAGTTTACAGTATATTTTGCGAAGACAGACTGGTTCATAGTAGAACAAAGTGAAATGGTTATCTATAGTTTAACCAGAAAACTCTTAGGTTGATCTGAGTACTGATGATTTAAGGCCACTAACCTGGAAAACTTTGGTTTACTCATCATCAACTCATTTAGCTTACTCATGAGTTTCTTTCTTCTGTTGAGCACAAAAATGATATTTTGAAGAATATTGGAAACCAAACAGTTAACAGAAGCCACTGACTTCCATATCATGCACAATTACTAAGTCAATAGTTAACAGCAACTGTTTAGTTACCAATATTCTTGAGATCACAACATTCTTCAAAATATCTTCTTTTGTGTTCAACTGATGAAAAAATCTCATACAGGTTTGGAACAGCATGATGGTGGGTAAATTATGGCAGAAAAGGAAGTAAACCAAGGAAGTGAACTAGTAGGAAGGGATTACTAAAGAAGCGATTATACTTGTAAACCTGTACATTTTCAAGGTAAACTGATCCACCTCAACTTCCTAAAGTTGCATAAAACTAGTCAATCAGATTGGAAAATGCTTTATGCATTATTTGTTTACTCTGTTAGCACTATTGTTATTTTACACAAATTGGATGCAGCTAAAGATGCTTTGACAATACAAATTCTTGCCAATAAAGCAGACTAAATTAAACCTGAGTGGAAGCTGACAGAGAGATGCTGCATGTGATTTGATAGTAGGATGATGAAACTTGAACTCCAAGCCCTGCTGGATCCGAACACACACCATCAGCCAATCAGATCGTCCGATCTCCTCCAGCCTTCCATCAAGGGTTGCACTCTGAAGGTCAGCTGACTTGCTCTTTCTCACTCACCCACACACACACACACACACACACACACACACACTTACTCCTCCATTCTCATACAAACACACACTCTCTCATCCCATCTTTCACACACTTCTCTCCCCTCCCCCCGCGACTCGGTTTTTTGCCCTCCAGAAACGAACGGATCGCTCATGTCTGCTTTATCAAGTGCTGTTATTCAGCTCGCGCTATTTGAAGCATTCAAATCAAACGGCGTAACACAGACCTGACTGCACACACATATAGAAATGCAATCAATCATAACAGTCGAGCAAAAAATATATAATCATCATAGTTTAAACCTGTTTATTATTATTATTATGAGACTGCAATTCCATTTTTAAGACAGAAACACCTCTATCTGTGCGTGAGATCAGTGTGATATCTGCAGCACGCAGCTGTCACCATGGTAACCACTCTTGTGAGCGAGAAAGAGAGAAAGAGAGACATAGACAGAATAATTATACGATTAAACAATTAAAGGAGCAGCTAAAACGTTCTCCAGTGGATGCTGGTACTGCGGTTTCATCCGTCCCACAGTTAAAAGGAACAATGAGTGTAACAGTAACCTTTGACACCAACATCGCACAGTGAACAGCTTTCTGGTCTCTCCGTGTCTCCTGCCACCTCTCCAGGGTGGAGGAAATAAGAGTTTGCTACTCGATATCACCGGCAGCACAATTTCGCTCAAAAGCCCTTGTGACTGCGAGTTTGAATGCACCAAATATACACACACCTCATTCATTAGTGCTACAAAATCCATCCATATATTCACACTCTCGATGTCTATTTCCAGTTTTACCATGTAGAAAACGCCAGAGCGGCCTCTATCTCACTGCAAAACACTCTTTAATATGTATGTGTGTGTGTATCTTTATCAAAGACTTAGGGCCCTATTTTAACGATCTAAATGCAAAGTGTAAAGCGCACAGCGCAGGTGCACTCAGGGCGTGTCCAAATCCACTTTTCCTATTTTAACGACGGAAAAACGTTTGGTGCGCCCAGGCGCATGGTCTAAATGGGTTGTCCCTATTCTCTTAAAGAGTAATGGGTGTTGTTTGGGCGTAACATGCAATAAACCAATCAGAGTCTCATCTTCCATTCCCTTTAAGAGCCAGTTGCACTCGTGCCATCCTGCCATGAAAGATTTGCTATTTACACGGCGGAATTTGGCAGGCACAAAGACAGAACGCGTCTCCGAGATGAAATGGAGCTGCTCATGTTCGATAAATAGAAAGCCTAATTCAGATAAATGCGATGACTATCCATTATGACATGTAGGCATTTTTATATTTAATTAGACTACAAAAATGGTCTATGGCGCAGTCCGTTTTCAGCTCCTTAAAATAGCAATGAGCCAGCAATGCACCTGAACACACCTCTTTTTTAGACCAGTACGCCCTTGGGCGCACAAATGGGCGCAAATGCATTTGCTAATTAAACGACGTGGCGCTGGACAGGAAAATGCGAAGGTGTATTACGTTACGTCAGGTGTATGATAGGGCCCTTTCTGTGTTACATTCATTTTTTGTACAAAAACAACTAAATTCAGACAATGAATATAATGTAATGCTGGTTAACATGATACATTTTACAGGAATACTAGCAAATAATAAAAGATTAGAAAAAGAAGTGAGGTTGAACTTTATTATATATGTTGTGGTCAAAAAGTTGTCTCAAATTGGGTGTTGATGGTGTTTCAGTTCACCAAAACTTACATTCAGTAAATGTGTTTTGAACTTGATTTGTGTTGCTTTAAATAGTGAAAGTTGTAAAATGATGGGGAAATGGGACTGGGACCCAGTACAGGCTATATTTGTGAATTAATAACAGCTAATTCCCAAACACACACACACACACACACACAAAAGAAAGAGACAGTGACAAAAGTAGATAAAAACACAAGCAAAGCATTGTGTCAAATAATATCTAAATGCTGAAACTATTCAAGATTTTATGTTCAAAAGTTTGCAGTTGGAAATATTTTAAAATATTTTTCAAAGAAAAGGATGCATTTATTTGATCAAAAATACAGTAAAAAGTAATATTATGAAATACATATTATTAAAATTTACAGTAACTATTTTCTATTTGAATATATTTTAAAATGTAATTTAATTCTGTGATGCAGAGCTGAATTTTTAGCATTATTACTCCAGTCTTCAGTGTCACATGATCCTTCAGAAATCATTCTAATATGCTGATTTGGTGTTTTAAACATTTTTTATTATTATTATAAATGAAAGTTGTGCTTAATATTCTTGTGCTTATGATTCTTTTGTATATAAATGTTTAAATTATTATATAAATAAATAAATAAATAAATATATATATAAATCTTACTGAATACAGAAAGAACTACTGTTGATGGATTCACTATTATTTATACAGCAGTAAGACAACAGATACCTGTATTAACTGTTGTGTTTTGGTGGAAACTATAGGATCTATTTTTGTACAGTACTGTAAGATGTGGTACAGAGTGTGCTTTACACATGGGATCTATACTCCATAACACACTGAATCCCAATGGAGCCCGGAGAGAAAAACCAGCTGCTAATTAAAAAAAAAAAGTTGACACAGCAGGTCTATCAGAGCCAAACGAGAAGCGCTTACATTAGCATCACCTCCACTACATGAGCACCTCATCACAGCATATTAACACTACCTGAGTTTAAGATCGGCAAAGACACTCATGCAAACTGTTTTACATCTTCTGAATCACTAAGGTCTGAAAAATACTACTCAAAAAATCCACTCAAGCTCAAACACACAAACTATACAAGCTCAAAAACATTTTACAATGTGTCACACTGCATTTCCATGCCTTGCAGAAAGGGCTTTCAGTTCAGCTGCTGTTGTGCCAAATAATCATTAAGTTTACATATTTATAGTTAAAACACATCCAGTTTAATGGCACAGACATTTAAATGAAACTATCACCCCCTTGAATACATAGGTCTGTCACCACTACAATATTCAGACCTCTAACAAATGGAAAAATCTAGTAAACAACCTTTTATTCGAGCCAACAAACGCCCACAAAAGGAGACCCATGCAATGCGGCTAACCAGTTCATTTTGTTTCTAAATTTGTGTTTTTGTTTTCTATGACTATATTTCAAAGGATCATGTAGGTAAAGCATTTTCCAGTGCATTTTCATCATTTGCATGTGAACCCTAGTGTAAGTGGATTGTCTGATTGACTTGTCGATAAATTGAAATTATAAGCCCTTTATAATTAAAGGTTATATTACCTGACCTCGAAAAGTGTAAGATATTCCCTAAAAAAAATGAAGTTAGATTTTTTTAAATATTAATATTGTCTGAAATACACTGTACTGTACAATAATAATATATTTCTGTCATAATTTCTTCAAGTTAAACCAAAGTTTTATACTGAGGGATTGTCATGAACACCTTTGAATTTCTGTGTTTATCTGACAATAGTTTCAAATGAAAGTGACTCTACAGTAGAGCTGCTCTGGAGTCCATGTCCTCATACAGTGAATGCTGAAAATGCTTGAATATGTGCAGTAGATGAAACTGCACCGCTCATTCATTCACACAGAGACAAGTTTATTTCATATTTAAACGTTCAATATTCAAAGGCACTAGTCCATACTGTGATTTAAGTGTATAGCCCGACTTTCGATTCATTCATCCAGAATATTCCATCACAAAATGCTTTTTTGTTGTTGTAATAGTTTTTACCGAAAAGCTAAACAATACTGGACCCTGAAAAAAGCATGGATAAAGGTTTTGCAGTGTAAACTGACTAAAGCGCAGCATGCTTATTAAAACACAAGCGCTAAAAATATAAAAAGAACTCACTAATTGACTAGCTGAGCATCATGACCCATCCCTGGTTAATATGGCAGCAGTAATAAATACACAGACGCAGCGTGTGTGAAAGGGGCCCTAGTGTGATTGTCTCAGAAATGAGCTCGGCTGAGTCGACCTGCTTACCTGAGTCAATGTGTTTCTATGAGTTCATTTCAATTAGACATTCCTGACACATCTCTCAGAGCTGAGGATAGCGTGAATGAGGGCTGAGCGAGCGAGCGAGAGAGAGAGCAAAGTGAAAGAGAGAGAGATGGGCACAGTAAGTGATGAATAGTTGATGAGATGCTCGCAGGCAGAGCAGAAAGGGGAAAGCTATTCTCTTTTACGCTCCCTCCTCCCTCTCTTTCTCTCTTTTTCTGGTGTGCAGCCCCCCTCCCCCTTCAGTGCATCTGGTTTTCTCTTTCTAGCACTCTCATTTGCTTACCTTCTCCCCTGTTCCACTCGTTATTTTCCGCAATAGCATCTTTCCCGCGCTCCCTTTCTCTGTTTCAGTAATATCTCCCCTCCTACTTTCCCCCAGATTTGTGATATCAGAAGAGCGCTGGCTATAGAACAAAATATATATTACTTTTATTTTCATTTCACGTGTGCTCCGGCTACGTTCGTGACAGATACATCTGATTTCTGTGATTGACTGTAGCGCTGGGCGAATGGAGAGACTAACAGATTCTTCTGTCTTGTGCGCTTACAGCGGGGTCTAAAAGTCTGAGAGCTTGGTGTAATTAAAGCAAAAATGTTTATATTAATTAGAAAAATATCTGCATTTTCCATTGCAAATGATCAACTGTAAAATAAGCATTTTTGCACATCTGTCAATGATGCAAGAGAGCGACAATATATAAAACAAATTATGTTAATTTTTTATTTAACTTTTCACCCAAATTATCTCATGGATATTTTGCAAAGAAAAACAATGTCATTTAAATTGAATGCAGAAGATTGCATTTTTCGGACTACTGCAGTAAAACAAAAGACCAATGTACAAATTACAAAATACGAAGAAAGTAAATAAGTTTGGTTGTTGTTGTTTTTATTTAACTAAAGATCTAATGCTGGTTAATTAATTTGAAGTTACAAATCTTATACAATGTCATAAATAAAACTTTTTCCACATACTTTTGGACCTCACTGTATCACATGACCCAAACAGGAAGTCATCACAGACATAATTACATTCCTCCATCCAGTACAATCAGCAAAAATGAACTGATTTGACGGATTGCGTAGTTAGTGTCCGTGTACTGAAGCCGCTGGACTACCAAGGAAGTTTGTGAGCATGTGTCAAAGGACTGAAGATAAACTTAGTGCTGTTCAATAATTCAGTGACTGTGTAAACCTCAACTGTCCTTCTGCAGCTTAAAGGGCATCACTGTCTCCTTAAGCTTCTTATGAAGCTCCATTGCTCCTCTAACACAACTTCATACAGCATCTACACGTCAGATTAGAAAGCACCAGCTTCCTCTATAAGGGGCTGCTCTCCTCCCTGTGGGAGATTTGCCTGCATTATCATAATCTGACCAGTAGGTGGGGCTGTTTCTGTGACGCCGCCTCTGATGTTCTGCATATCTTCATGGCTTCAGGGGCTGTGCAGGAATGTTTAACAGACTGCATTGAGGAAAAAGCAATAATGTTGCGAGCATAAATGTGCCGCTGTTTGCGACGGAATATTAAAACAATGCGCAATCAATACGTTCATTAATATTTCCCATTTCGTATCTGAGTGCTTTTGATACAGGCTGCTTTTTATCTTGCGTGAACACGCCGACTCAACTGCCCTCGGCTTTCTGTTCTCTCTGTGTTTGAAAGAGCACATGGAGAAGTTACTGTGAAATATAAATCAGAGGCAAATGAGAGAAAAAGGAACACGGTCAGCTAAAACTCTGCACTCTAGACTGCAGCCTGCATAATTCATACGAGCTCTAGATCTCTCGCTCTCTCTTTCTCTCATCAGCACTGACACACACTTTTCAATCCTCTTCCTCTCCTGCAAGCACATTCAAACTTACAGACTGTGTGTGTGTGTGTCTCTCTGACTTTCTGCTGCAGAGTTCAAGGTATGGTCACTCTGATCAGTCACGTTTAGATCAGTCACACTGGGCTAGATGTTCACTCATACCCTGTCTGTCTGTCCTTCTCTGTAGTCTGTCGGTCTGCCATGTCTTTCAGTCTCAGAGCTGGATTGTGTTTCTGAGCACACCAGTCTCTGTGGATCAAGACTGCTCTCATTTTCTTTCTAACAAACAGCAACTCTCACCATGTGACAGACTTTTGCGCTGCACATTTTCCTAAAGGTATGCATTAAGCTTTCAGATTTTACTGGGTAAATCCTCTGAAAATCACCTGACCTCCTTCACACACACTATTTCTGCATAACACTTCTTTCCTATCTCCCTTTCCCCAAATGTTTTAGAGTAAACGAAAGCCATTTTCCATTCATTCACAAGTCAACTCATTCATATCGGCTCAGTGACACATACAGTGAGCCAATTTCACCAGCTTGGATATCATTTTCTCAGCACATAATTGATATTTATATATCCCATTCATCATTCTAAAAACAAACACGTATATATTAAACATAGCTATCTAAATGTAATATTTTGTAGCTAGATTGAAATGAAGACCTGCTATTTAATTCAAACTATAAAACAATATTTTATATTTAAATGTTATTTTAAATTAACTTGAATTACGAAGGCCTTTATTAAATAATAATAAATTTTTCGTAATAATTCCAAAACCTGATTATATTTCCATATGCAACCTTTTTTTATTTTTATATTTGTATATGCATTACATTACATTAAATGTTATTATATTATATTATATTATATTATATTATATTATATTATATTATATTATATTAGCAAGAGGTAACTTGCACAGTGAGCATGTATGCATTATAAACATATTTTTGTCTGTGTCTCAGATATACAGTGCTTCCTAAAACCATGACTGTCTGTAAAGAACAGTACAGGAAGAAAAAAAAAGAAATAAAAAAGAAAGTCCTTGTAATATAATTTTAGGGTAACATTATTACTAATTCAATAATATGCCATTAGACTAAAAGAAAAGACACACAGGAATTAAAGAGAGAGAACACTTAAGGCTCCGTCTCGGGATGATGAAGTTATTCCAGCAAAAACTCATTTGTGCATTTATTTCAACTGGAGTGGAAATCACAATGAAAAAGTAAAAATGCTGAGGCTAATATCTCAAACAAATCAACCAATCAAGTGCCATGCAAAACCCTTAATTTGAACCACACCTCCTCTGAAGGTCACTTGAAAACCATTAACTAATTTACAAGACTTGTAAAGTTGCAAGCAATTTGAAGAAATAAAATATATCTCTGCACTGAAAGGCAGCTGTTGTTTCAAACAGTTCTTAAAGCACACTGAGATCATGCTCATCTAATTCATAAAATGTAAATATAATACAATGAAAGCATCATTAAATGAAAAGTAATTTTAAATTAAAGCACAAACATGTCATTGCAGGCTATTAAACATTAAGCAATATGTCAGATTATAATAGAGAAGGACTGTAAAGCCAGAGCTTATCTGCATTTGAATGGGAATCCCTTTCTGTAGGGGCCTTGCCGCTGCCACCTGATCCTGAACCAACCACAGCCAGGAGATTTCCAGTTTCCCATCATGTGGTTTCCTGATGCTAACCCAAAACTAACTGATATGCTGCCATCTGCATTACTTTACACACAATTCTGAGGCCCGAAACTTCACATTACCCCAATGGCCAAGAGACATCTGATGCTTCTCATCACACATTCACTTACAACATCATAAGAAGGTTAGAGACCTGCATGAATCATGGCACATCATGCTGCATTATGTGAAATCACGTGTTTCGGATGAACATGGGCGACTCTCATGTATATTGCTTCATATTGATCGAACTCCATTGCCTGAGAGTACAGAATAATTGGTAATTTATCAAGCTGATGGCCGTGGCAAACCGTTTTAACATTTGTTTCTAACTAGTATGTTTCTATGTATTATTTCTAACTATTCTTATAGCCCACCTATTTGAATAGTGATAAGAAACAATTAATTTAATAGGATTTGTATTTGTTTATTTGATAATAGGACTTATTCCTGTTCTACTAATCTCAATAATGACAAATTACTGTTGTTACTTTTTTTTTTTTTTTTTTTTACTGTTTTCTGTGGCGATCTGAGGTTCAGATACCAACTAATAATTTAAAACTAATATGTATTCCATTCGTTGCTTGTTCCTGGTCCAATGTAGCAGCTATTAATTTGGTCTAATTAACAATAAAAATAATTAGACAGTACAGTTTTCCTAATACTAGACACTGGGAAAAAATGCTGCATGGTGTAAGATTTGCTTTAAAACTATTTTCACTCAGAAACTGATAGTACATTTCAAAGCAAGGAACACATATAAAAATGTGACATTCTGAAGTATAAAGATTCTTGTAAGCTTTATTATTATTATTATTATTATTAATATTATTATTATTTATTAATCAATTTAATAATTTATTATTGACAGTGTAGGACTAATTTATTAGAGCATATTAGAATTTTGAAATTAAACATTTTTAATCTTACTAATAAGTAACTATGAAGTGACTAATTGACATTAGGATATAAAAGAAGAATAGTTATTTGCAAAACTGGAATATGTATATAGCGACGACTGGAATACATACTAGTTAAGAGCAGATGCTTGATATCTTAAACCTCAGATCCTCATACAAAATAATAGTAAAATGTAAAATAAGTAAAAAAAAAAAAAAGTAAAATTACTATGGTACATCATCATTTGGACAGTGAAAATCAAATCCAAAGCTGGAATTGAATAGATACTAGTCACTACACAAAAAAAAGGCATTTACTTTGAAACAATTGTCCAAATAATTACAAAGAGACAGCAAGTAACATTCATTTAAATGTTAAATTTTACAGTAAAAAGACTGAAATAGTTTTCTCTTGTAAAACATACTCCAAAAATGTAAATAATAATAATAATAATAATAATAATTTTTACAATGTATCAGAACACATACGTCTTTATGCTCTACTGAACTGGTGAAAGTGAAGAACTCATTATTCACTATTAGAAATTAATTATCGCTATTTTAACGGAATAAATGGTTAAGCGGCTTGCCACAGACGTGGTAGTCAATACCCTCTGTGTCTGTATGCTTGTGTGTGTGTGTGTGTGTGTGTGTGTACTGGTCTACACCTAAATGTTTATAACGGTGATTGGAACAATACTGCAGAGACGCCCAAACACAAGCGACCCATCTCCCGTTCTCCTCTAGAGCAAAACGCAACGTTGTGATGCTCTCCGAGAACGAGCAGTTATTCGTTAACAATGAAAAGCCACAGCCACCACAGTCACAGTGAATAAACTTACCGCAGTCTTCACATAATATGCTCTCCACATCTTTCTTGAGGGTCTTCTCGGTGCTGTCCAGAGGAGCAAACGACGCTTTGAATACTAAAGGCTCCTCCGTAGGGTCCATGAAAAAGATATATCTGTGGTGCTTCTCCACCGCCACGCACGGAGCCTCGGAGCCGAATTCCCCGACGGTGACGAGCTGCTCGCGCTCCAGCCCGCCGCTGTTCACCGGCCACACGTCCAGCACTTTGACATTCACACTGTAGGGCTCCACGGAGACGTTCTCGGGAAGCGAGCTCACCTCGCCTTCGATCACCACGGCCGATCGGTAAGCCTGGTCCTGCAGCGAATCCAAACTCGGGGCGTAGCAGGCGAAGGAGACCCCGATGACGAGCATGGAGAAATGCACCGGATCAAGCCTCCTCATGCCGTCTGCTGTGGCTCAGGGGCGGCCGGCGGCGCTGCTGCAGTGCTCTCGGGGCAGAAGGTGCTGGGGGACTGAGTGCGAATGGGCTTGCGCAAGTGTCCATGCCATCTGCGTGTGCCGCTTTCCCCATGCACTTGGTGACGGGGAAACACCAGCCGCTGAGGAACCGGAATCAACCCCGGTCACTGCTGGGCTGCTGCATTCTCCTTCAAAGCACAATACCCAAACTCAATAAGCATGCATGCATAAATGACGCTCCTTTGCTGCAAGACGCTCCTCGCGCGCACACACTCTCTCTCTTTTCTCTCTCTCTCTCTCTCTCTCACACACACACTGTCTCTCGCTAGCTATCTATCCAGCCAATGTCATCATCACCATCATCAACATAGCGCGGACGGACAGAAAGACGCCTCGCTCGTGCACACAAAAGCGGCGGAGATGCAAAAAAGCTCCGAAGACGCGCTCCACCGCGCAAACGACGCGCTGCTGTTTGGCTGGGCGATGCAACAAGCGCGCGCCCTCCGCTCAGCGGCTTTTACGTGAGCAGATCTCAGCCGTCTGCTTGAAGTTCTGGCGCAAATGTGCACTAATGTCACGGGAGCGTCCGACCGACAAACCAGCCAGCCGTAGAAAGAGATCCCTCGAAAGCAGTCAACCTGCTGGCTTAAATGTGCGTAAATTGTGTTAATACGCCGCGCGACATCAACTAATAGAGAAACGGCAGTCGGGCCACCGCGGCAGACCGCTGACGCGATGACTAACGCTGCGAAAAGCAGCTGGAAATGCAATCGATGCCTGGTGAAAAGTGCGTTTGCCGTGATTTTCTACTCGAGAACAACCAGCATTTAGGTCACATTCACCATTTTGCCCCAAAAAGCGATCCGCCACGCGCCAAGAAGAAAGATACACAGCAAATCACCGAGCATCCTATCAGCCATATTTACCCCGGCAACAGGTCCTGCGGGTATTTGCCATGTACCCAGGGCTCTATATTGAGAGGAGGGGACTGGTTATTGCGCCTTCCTGACAAGTCAAACTAAATGAGCCGAATGATTCGCCACAGTCCGGAGGGTTATTTTGTGCACGGTTTGGACTGGGTTTTTAACTTGAGCATTAGGGTTACATCATGCGTAAATGCGTTGCGAGAGAACGAATGTGCCATTGCCGTCCTGTACTGAGGCTGCTTTAGGGCGACATCTGCAGTCACAAATGGGCTGCGAACACCTGTCTCGCTTAAGACTCAAGTCGATATTGTTTTCGCGTTTGCTTTACTGGGTCAATGACGAACAGGAGTGTTTGAGAGGACAAAAATCTAGTTTAAAACACAAGCAACAAGATTCTTAAATGTTATCTTTGTATATTCACGTAGGATTTTTGAAAAACGTTTATACCATTTGCGCCAGAAACATTTCTTAATGACGACCATTTTTAATTTTTAATTATATTTATTTACAATAACATTATTAATATTGGTTATGATTTATTAATAACATTTGTTGTCTTTGAATCATTAAAACACATAAATTACTCTATTTGAGCTTAATAAAATGTCAAAATAACTTACCAAAAACTGAAGAAAAAAAAAATGTCTGAAAATGATCAGAAATTATTTGTATACAATCTTGCTTAAGAAAGAATATAATTAATATTTGAACATTTTTGACTGACAAATGAAAAGTAACTGTGGCATAACCAACTTGCAGGAGCCATTGTTGTAAATAAATTATTTAAAAATGTATAGAACCAACATGAATTAAAATACATTTCTGAGAATGTGTTGACCTGTTTTATACTAGAATGTTAAAAGACTGAATGTATCACCTCTTTATTATAACCTATTTATTACTTACACAGTTGCTTAATAAATGAAGGACACACACACACACACACACACACACACACATACACACACTACTACTGTGCAACACACACTACTAGTAACAACAGCCAGTGCTCTACACAGAATCTGATTCCACCATCATTCAGTATGTCTGAAATGACGTGAAGAAACAGAACAAACAGAGACAGGCTAATCCCAGAAGAACTGTGGCAACATCTCAAAGACACTTGAAGAAAAATACCTGCAAAATGCTGTAAAGTGAAGAAGCTTTCAAAAATAATGTCACGAATAGATTTTATTTATCAATTAACTTAAAGGGGGGGTGAAATGCTATTTCATGCATACTGAGTTTTTTACACTGTTAAAGAGTTGGATTCCCATGCTAAACATGGACAAAGTTTCAAAAATTAAGTTGTACGTTTGAAGCAAAAATACTCCTTCCGGTTTGTCACAAGTTTCGGAAAGTTTTTTTCGAGTATGGCTCTGTGTGACGTTAAATGGAGCGGAATTTCCTTATATGGGTCCTAAGGGCACTTCTGCCGGAAGAGCGCGCGCTCCCGTATAGTAGAGCACAGACATTCACTGATCAGAGCGAGAGCATGGCGAAATGTCACAAAAGAAGTGTGTTTTTTGGTTGCCAGGGCAAGACAACCCTGCAGAGATTACCAAAAAAAAAAAAAACAGCATTAAGGGGCCAGTGGATGGAGTTTATTTTTACAGAGAATCAACGGAGTTGTGCAAGTGTTTGTGTTTGTTCCCTGCATTTCAAAAATGCTTGTTTTACAAACAAGGCCCAGTTTGACGCCGGATTTGCATATCGTTTATTTCTTAAGGATAATGCAGTCCCAACGAAAAAGGGTCACGATCGTGTGTTGGAACCGCAGGCGGTGAGTAAAACTGCTTCTAATATCTCTGTGTTGTTAACTTAGCTATCGGCGTGTAAGCACATCAAGTAAACAACATGCGATGTTGTCATCAAACTGCACTTTCCACATGTACAGCTTAAAAAAAAATAAAATAAAAAAAAAAACGACAACGTTTTTCCAAAACCGCTAAGCAAATATATACAGTTTCAGTACATACCACATAGAGACGTCGTTGTTGATGCTGCTCTTGTTAAATTTCAGCCTCTGGATCTGATTCTGGATCATAAATAAATTCTGACGCTGAATCTGACTGTTAGCCATGGTTTGTTTTGGTTGGTTTTGTCCTCACGGTGTCACAACTTCCAAACGCTCTCAACGCAAAAGCCTACTGGCGCTCGTGATTCTTTAGCTCCGCCCACACGTCACGCCTCCAGACGCTCGTGTTTTTCCGGGAAAAATCGGTACAGACTATCTTTCTCTTATGAATGTAATAAAACTAAAGACTTTTTGGAGTTATGAAGGATGCAGTACTACTCTATAGGTACTCAAGATTAACAGGATATTGAGTGAAAACGAGCATTTCACCCCCCCCTTTAACTTGCCAGTGCACTTGAGCATAGTTGTTCAGGTAGCTTTGCAAGTAAGTCTCTTGAAGCATCTTGGAGACATTTCCACAGTTCTTCTGGGATTAGCCTGCCATGTTTTTTTTTCTTTCTGATTCTTCAATCCTCACTGGGTTATTACAATTAATGGCAAAAGTAATGTTTGGAAATGTAACCTGATAATTCCTCCTGACACACTACAGCAAAAGATAGAAATAACTGTCTTAAATCCACGACGTGAAAATGCTTGTAGTCTAAGGCTTTTGTATAGCAGTAGCACTGGTTTGGGTGGGTTACATTTATATGGCTATGACAGAGGTATTACAAAGTAAAGTTGGTTTTTGAGGATACTGCCTTGGTCCCTGTATTTCAAATGGCTTAAAAACATACTAAATGTAGGTTTTAGGTTTAGGGCGATAGAAAATATAGTTTGTAGGAGAAACACCATTACGCTTATGGAGAGAATATAACTTCTACTCATGCTTTTATGCTTCCTCAAAGCATTTAATGAGAAGCAACATCAGAATTCATTAACTCATTCATAATAAAGCTGGAAAATTTCACATGTTGACAGTCTCCACCGTGGGCGCGGCGCTGTCGCTGTCCGTGGTGCTGAACAGCGAACAGATGTTTGTCTATTAGTCCATATCATTACCCTTGCTAAGCCCTAACATCTTGTCTGTGAATGAGTAATTTTTTCATCTCTTTCACACGCACATACACTCATGCACACGAGTCATGGTAATATAAGAGATTATCTACATATGAGCTACAAATGAAAAAACAATGGCTAAAAACTTCCAAAGAATGACAAAAAATAAATAAATAAATAGAACAATAAAAAGATCCAAATTACCTAATGAAGAAGTTTTCTGCTTCATGCGCAATCTTAACGCTGATGTGACTTTTACCGACACACTACTGATCTGAAAAATCTCACGAACTGCAGAAATAGAGCTCCTCCACCGGAGGAGACTTCAAGATGCTAAAAGATGTGCAACGCCAGTAAGAACCCATTCTGTTTGTGTAGGCTTTATATAGAAGTCAGTGGAGATGTTGATGACATGAATCTTCAACAACTGGCAGTCTACTGAAAAAAAAATGAGAAGGCAATTTTAGGACAACTAGGTTTATACATCGGAATCCACAAATGGTTACAGAATGTCGCAAAACCTGTTTCTTACCTACTCTTTGAAAAAAGAATTTGAAATTTTTTTTTAATTATTTGATACTATTCTTTGCAAAATCAAAGCTAGGTCATAAATGTAACTAGCTACATTTTTTTTCACGAAAAAAGTTGAAATAGCCTACATTTAAACCCTTTACATAGGCTAACTCTAAACATTCAATTACTTTTAAGACAATCAAATAGTGGTATACTTGTATATACTTGTGGTATAATGTCATGTAGACTATTGTTACTCTAAAAATGTTTTGTTTACTGTCAACTTTTTGCAGCTTATCTGTTCCAAGTTGAGGCTGGTGGCAGAGGTTGCGTCTCCTCCTTCCGGAAGCGTCTCTGGCAGCAGATCTCGCGAGAGTTGCGGGTCGCTCGGCAGCAGTCGCTTTGGCAGCAGGGTTGAGGGAGACGGAGAGAGAAGGTAAGCGGGGAGGCTGCATCATGGCGGACAGAGACAGTGGAAGTGAGCACGGTGGATTCGCCACAGGCCCCGGACCGATGCACCCGGGCGCCGCGTCGCGTCTCCAGCACGACACGGAGGAGCTCGCCTCGAAGCGTGTTGACATCCAGAACAAACGCTTCTATCTGGATGTGAAGCAGAACGCCAAAGGCCGCTTTCTGAAGATAGCAGAGGTCGGGGCCGGGGGAAACAAGAGCCGCCTGACTCTCTCCATGTCCGTCGCCGTGGAGTTCCGCGACTATCTAGGAGACTTCATCGAGCACTACGCCCAGCTGGGCCCCAGCAACCCTGACACGGTGCAGGACGAGCCCCGGAGGGCGCTTAAGAGCGAGTTCCTGGTGCGGGAGAATCGGAAGTACTACATGGATCTGAAGGAGAACCAGAGGGGGCGGTTTCTCCGGATCCGGCAGACCGTCAACCGCGGGCCCGGCCTGGGAGCCTCGCAAGGCCAGACCATCGCGCTACCCGCACAGGGACTCATCGAGTTCCGCGACGCGCTGGCCAAACTCATCGACGACTTCGGCGTAGACGAGGACCCCGCGGAGCTGCCCGAGGGCACGTCGCTGACGGTGGACAACAAGCGCTTCTTCTTTGACGTAG
The DNA here is from genome assembly GCF_023724105.1 of Carassius gibelio. NCBI lineage: Eukaryota > Metazoa > Chordata > Actinopteri > Cypriniformes > Cyprinidae > Carassius > Carassius gibelio. Next base: position 12,277,510 of record NC_068409.1, read on the forward strand.
GCTCCAACAAGTACGGCGTCTTCATGCGGGTCAGCGAGGTGAAACCCACCTACCGCAACTCCATCACGGTGCCCTGCAAAGTGTGGTCCAAATTCGGCACGACCTTCTGCAAGTACGCGGACGAGATGAAGAAGATCCAGGAGCGGAGCCGGGAGCGGAGGGCGCGCGAGATGCTACCGGAGGGCCTGCACGAGGACGAAGGGGACGAGGACTAATGCATATATGAGTGCAAAGAACGAATGACATGATAATCAGACGTTACTGTAATGTGGAATCGATCTACACACACACACAACCCTCACAGACTCAAACAGTTGCATCTCTTCACTCATCGCCGGAACTTAACCACTTACCCACCATTTAACAGTAAGACGCTGCTATCGACAACATTATCTATGAACCGTGTCCAGGATGGTGCAGGAGTGTGTGTATATCCCTTTTTACCCACGTGTGTGACACATCCAAGCTCTTGTGCACTGCAAAATCCACTTGTTTTTCCAGTACAAATATATAAATATGCTGTTAATATATAGTAGCAAATCCAAAAATGCACAATTTTATTCAGACCACTCATGACACAGCAAAGAATGTCAATACCTGAAATAAAAGAACATGCCTAGTTAAATGGTAAAATGACACTTTATATAAAAAACACCTGAGTGGGGTCAGTTGTAAAACGATTCAATATGCTTTCGAAACACTTAAGCACTGACACCTGTCAATCATGTTGCCTACATGAAAGCGGCCGCTTCGTGTGTCAAAACTGATGACCTGATGTGTTTTGCAGATTTTAAAATGTACTTTAATTAAAAAAAGAACAGTTACGTGAAAATGCTGCTGATATTCAGCATGCAGATTTGGGTTTTTAAAGAGATCATGCAAAGTGAGTGACGTCACTCTGACTTGTTGCTTACTGGAGCAACTGACCCCACTCTTACAGTTCTGCTTGTGGAGTAAATAGTTTTAAAGATGCTGTGTATTTGACTGGATAACAAGATGGACCTTTTTTTGCAGTGTGACACTATTTCCAAAGGTGCAAATTGAAAAAGAGGAAGAAATATATAAGTAGTGCTCACTTTTGACTTCAGCACAAAAGCTAATATTTAGGAACCGTTTGAATCAAAGGTTCAACATGCAAACGAACATCAGAAGTGAAGGAACAGTTATGCAGGAGTGCTGTGAATATTTAAACATGCACTATTGTTAGGTTATTCAATTTATATGAATGGATGTGACCCCTTCTGGTTCTAAAAAAGTGCACTTGGTCATTTTTCCATTGTTTAAACAGTTTTTCGATGGTTTCATCATAGGGGTTACCATGTTGGGATCATGTGACCAGCCAACTAACAACATAAACTCAATGTTATTAGTCACTTTCATTTGCTAAATACATGTTATCATGGCAGAAGCAGCTTCATTGCTCACATATACCAAAAATGACCAAGTGCACCTTGAAAAGCTTTTGAGAAAATCTATATATTCTTTACTCGTTTGCCTTTTAAATCTAAAAACAAAGCAAATGAGATTGTTTGTTTGCACGCGTCATGCAATGTGTGCTTCGGTAGCCGCACAGCGAAGACATTGCTAAATCAGCCAGTTGACGTTTGTTCCTGTTAAATACGAACCCTGTTGCACCATTGCCCTCTGACATTTGGGCAGATGGTGCCATTGAAGTGCTAACTTAGATATATAAACTATGATTTTGTGAATCAGATGTACTTAGATCCTTATGAAATTACCCACGTTTTCTGTGGGAAATTGTCTTTATTTTGTTTTTGGGGATGGGGTGGGAGAGGGGTAGGTACTCAAAATGGAGCTGTCCACTAGTGCGAGTTGTGTTAATAACTGCGCGGAGCATCCTCTACAACGTCAAAAAACAACTCTGGTGCCTTATATTCTCCACACGTTTACATGCTTTACGTGTCTGATCATTTTCTTTCCGATCGCTGTTTGTCTTTCTTTGTCGTTCGGGGTCACAATGGCATAGTTGCCACTCGTGGAGCTTCTTCGATGACTTCAACAAGCCAATTAAAGAAAGAGGCCCACGGTCTCTTGGCCCTCCACGTTGCTGGAAAAAGAATGACGATGTCGTAATCAAACAGCACTGACGTAAACATGGACGTGCTGCGTTCACGTCGTATCAGAATTACTTGGTTTTCCATGGCAGTGTTCAAAGGCAGAATCGATCCATGTATGGTTTTGTCCTTAATGCCAGCCTTTGCAAATTGTAAAAAAAAAAAAAAAACTATTAAGAAGTAAACTGTTTTTTTGCTTGTCAATGTAGGTAATTCTGGCAAGACGCGAATGCAACAGTAGTCACCTAAAAGCGGTGGAGGTCTGCTCCTCGTGCTCGGTGTAAAAAAACAAAACAAAAGTGACAGCTGCGTGTAAAAAAACAAAACAAAACAAAAAAAAACGTGTGGTAAGGTTGTACGTATGTTTCTTGCTACAGCCCAGCATTATTCTAATGTAGGCCTATATTAGTAGACTTACGGCCGAGGGAGTAGCCTGTATGATTTTTTTGTATGGTGCTAATATCCCCGTTTGTGGGATTAACTTCTGCCGGTCTTATCAGTTGCTTAATTCATTTGTTGTCAACTTTGTCTCATCGCACCTTGAGATTTTACTTTTCTCACTAAAGTTACATTGCTAACTTTTTAGTATCGTGTGCAATATATTGTAGGCTGCGTGCCAATGGCGGCATTGCTCAAAATTCCGTCCCGCCGCAGGTTCACGACCCCTTCAGACCCCCAAAGCAAAACTATTCCTAAAAAAATATTTTAATGGGTACTCTATTCAGTGCCTGATTGGAAATCTTACAAAATCAATGAATGATGGCGTGATAACTATATAAAATTCAAACTACTCATTCAAATCAGTCAAATTAAACATTTGCCATTCTGTTTTTGTTAATCCAGTCATATATTCCATCTGATTCGAACTATGAATGTAAACGCTACAAAATCATTAAAAGAAAAACTACCCTAGAAGACAATAATGCAATGTTTTTGAAAAGGCATTACTGATGGCTACCTCTAGGGGTCCGAGGGGGGTTCGGATTCTGTGGGATGAATGAATCTTGTGTGAGGTCGGCATTTTGTGTGTGTTGATACTCGTCCCCTGCAACGACAAAAAATGTACGCTGGAGGCTCACTCTAATCGAAACATGTCTCTGTGTATGAAACTAACCTTTTTGAAAGTTATTCTACGAACTAAACCAGTCACCACAAATGGGGACCATCTGAAATCACCTGCGTATATGGCGGCAAATCTGCTCTCTGTCAATCAGATGCGATCCTGATTGACCTAAAAGTAGTCACTTAGAAAGCTTCTCGGTGGTTGGAGTAGTTTAATACTCAGTAGGTAGTATATATGTATTTTTTTATTTTAGCCAATGTTAAATGCAAATGCTTCAGTCAGAGGTATTCATAACTATTTATTTCATAAAATATATCTTATGAATGTTGTTAGGAAAAAAGATAAAGGCTTTTTTTCCTCAAACCCTCTCTCGACATAAGCCAGCTCACTAGTGTTGCAGTGAAAAGCCTGTTCCTGTCAGACCCAAACGTCAAAAATGCATGGTTATGTGGGGTTTTGTAAAAACGAGACCTTTATTAAATCCACCAGCCTATGGACAGTTTTGGGGTTTCTAGCCACATACTCCCATGCTAAAGGCCCATTTTGTGCTAAGCACATGAGGAAGTCTATACGGGATCAAAGCTGGCATTATTCCTGCAAAGCGTTTGGTCTCTTGTTTACCACTGCACAATATTAAAGCATACATGCGCACTTTGTCTCGCTCGATATCCTTGCATCTCTTCAAGACTGAATCTGAAACTGCATGCTTCTCTTGTAGGGGCTATTTTAAATCTATTTGTACACTGTTATATTTCTTTTCCTCTTGAGACCGGTAAATCTTTTTCCTATCACTGCCCGGATCTGATTACGAAAACTGTTCGATGTGTGCCACAGTACGAAAATTAAACTGGAAGTCACATTTTAAGGATATTTTTTTTAGTGAAAAAAAATGGACCCTCGATCAAATACGCACATGTTTTAAGTCACTCGTTAAGGTGCTGTTGGCTACTAAATGGCTCAGACCTGTCTGGGGGGCATCGTACAGCCAGACTTTCTCATGTAATAGTGTTCGAGCTCTCCATCAGCAAAGACCAGTATTGGTTTGATGCACAAAAGGTTGTGGGGACAAAAAATTAGATGGTACTCTGGCTGGTACTCTAGCAATTTCAGTCTTTTCTCCAATTCCAGGTGCTGATTCGCACGTCACCTGTCCTTAATGAACATAACTTAACTAATGGAGCTGCACATACACCTTAAAGCCCTCACTTATCTGCAGTTTCCAATACAAAGAGCGAAGCGCAACCTTTTAACTTGATCTTTGTGTTAATCTCATGAAGCGTGTGTGTGTGTGTGTGTGTGTGCGTGCGCGCGCATCTGATCCCCTTTCCTGTTAAACCACGGCCAGTCACCAACTTGGGTTAGTTCTCATTCTTCACGTTCCTCCGGTCTCACAAGCTCAAGGCTTTGACCTGCTTGGCATGTAACTGTAAGCGTTTTGCGTATTAAGCAGACTGTCTGAGAAGGGTCCTGCATTAAGGGTCAATGCACAAGGAGGGTATTCACATATCCCACCAACCATTTCCTTTTTATTCCCTATCAAATGTGTTGTACTTAAAAATATATATATGACCTGTGATGTGTGTGTATATATGGTTTGTTACATATGATGCTCCTCTTTATTAAAAAAGATAGCATATATATATAGATATATAAAAATACATAAATATGTATATGATTCCTATATATGTGTTCCTATATGCATAGGAAATGTATATAGGAAAAAGCATATTGCTGTTTTTTCCTTTGTATTTTATACTTACAGAAAGCATTGAATCAAATGGATAAAATACTTGCACTTTAAATATATAAAGAAAATAAAAAAAAATCTGCATATTATTTTTGATAGGTGACCTCACATTCAAAGATTCTATAATTACTTTCCAGGCTTTGTGACAATTGCTGTTTGGCAGAAATCTATGAAGTTCTTCTACATATTGAAGTCTATTTTGTCTGTGTTACAGAAGGTTTACTAAAATAAATTGCATGATGACTAAGTAGTGCACCAACTGTTATTTTCTTTAGTTGGTTAAAAATGTCTAATGATAAAATACTGTGATGATTATTCTCATCTGTGTACCCATGTTAAACTTTAGTCATACATTCAAAGGTATTCAGTTCAGCCTTTCCTATAACATGAATATGGTGCTTAAATTGGCTTAGAAATCCATTGTGTTCTACTCTTCATCATTGCAACAAACATCCTCCTCTTCTGCATCCTCTGTTTGTTCCCTTGGCTGTTTGTGTGTTCTCACAATTTGATTCAGATTTACGTTTCTTGGTAACAAGTGTGTTTTTGTACAGGTACGTATGTTGTTCTTGAGTTGGAAAGCCTTTGTGTCTGAAAATGACTAATTGCAATAAATCATCCATTCCTCCCTAGTGATGATTGTTTTTCGTGTTCTTTTTTGATTCTTACGTCCACTTTCAGTGGCGCTTTAAAAGAATGGTTGACCCAAAAATTACAATTGTGTCATCGAAGTTGTTTGGACTCCACTGACTTTTCATTTTTGGGTAAATTATCCATTAAAAGCATCAAGCTAGTACATGCTGACATGAAACTAATAGTTCTTTAAAATTGCTTTACTCAAATTCAAACTCAAATTGCTTTAAAATAACCTGCTTTAACCCATGTGTTTTCAATTGAAATGGGAGTTTCATGCATTAACAGAATAATCTTTTTTTTTCCCTTTATTGTTTATGCCACAGTTGAGAACCAAGAGACTTGCTATTGCTAGAGCTAGGTTGTATTGGCAGGAGGGGCTCTTTCACAGAGAGCATTTGATTGGGCTATGCAGGATGATTTTTTTGGTTAGACTTTATATTAAATGGCCTTAACTATTAGGTAAACTAGTCAACATTTGAAGTGGATCAAAACATTTTCATCAAAGTTGTCCTACGACGGTTTTGATAAACTCTCTTGATCCACTTCAAATGTTGACTACTATACTTAAAAAAAATGAGTACAATGTACTTATTGTGTTCTTATTGTTTTACAAAACACTTTTGCTGCTATTGAGGTGGGTAAGGTTAGGGACAGGTTTTGTGGTATGAGTAGGTTTAAGAGTGGATTAAGGTGGAAGGGATGGGTCAACAGTGTAATTATAAATCAAATTATACAAATTAATTATAAAATGTAATTACATCCGGGTTTTTTAAAAATATAAGTTCAATGCACCAAATGATTAAGTGTAAGTACATAGTAGTTAAGGCCACGTAATAAAAAGTGGGACCTTTATTTCAATACTTAAATTTAGTTTGTTTAGCATCCGCTCTAGCATTTAGCTTTCAAATAATGTCAGTGTTAACAGACAGACTGAAAGTCACAAAACTACAATTTTTACTCAACTTGATATTTAATATATGTCGTTCCAAACCCTTAAGACTAAGGAACCCATTCATCTAAGGAATGCAATTTAAGATATTTTTGATGAAATCCGAGAGCTATCTGAATCTCCACAGACAGCAAGGAATAGCATAAATTAGCATGATTAATGCAGAGAAACATAAAAAAGGACATCTGTAAAACAGTCAATGTGACATAAGGGATTCAACCATAATTGTTAAAGTCATTATTTTTGTTTCCTTTGGGCACAAAAAGAATTTGTGATCTTCGTAAAATTACGGATGAACCCCTGATGTCATATGGACTATTTTACAGATGACCTTGCTATGTTTCTGGGACTGGGAACATTTCAGTTGCGTTGCTGTCTGTGAAGGGTCAGAAAGCTATCAGATTTCATCAACAATAACTCAATTTGTTTTCCAAAGATGAGCAAAGGTCTGATGGGTTTGGAATGACATGAGGGTAATTACAGAATTTTCATTTTGGGGTGAACTATCCCTATAACGAGCTGCCCAACAAGCTTTAAATACTGAAAAACTACTGAAAGCCATCAATGAACATGTTCTCACTGCAGTTTCTAAAGTCTATTACAGGCAATGAACTTTATATATAATTAGAAAACAATAGTATAATATGAAAGTGCTTGGCTACAGGAATTGTAGAAGTGTTATCATGTCTGACCTACATCTGAGGCTACATTTTCTAGAAATATCTGAAATAGCAATCATCAAAATAAAGATTCACAAAATACAAATTTCATGAACTTTGAAGCCTAAATACTGTTGGCAGATGTAAACTTGTTCAAACTTTATTTAAAATAAATATTGTGAGTAGATTTAGGGTTAGGGATAGGTTTGTGTGTTTGGTTTGATGATGTTTAATGTCCCCCAACAACATCTGTAGTACTATTTGTTAGCAAAAGGCCTTTTTCAAGACAAGGAAAAGCTTTAACAAATATCATAAATGGGGTATTATGTATTTTAAATTGCTGAATAAAAAGGGATAAGGGCTTTGCATTAATCACATAAAATTTTTAAGATGTTTAACTAAAAACTCATTCAAAAAACCCATGGTGACATTGGGACGATGGAAATAAAGGTGCAAAAATACTGAATTTTAGGACTCATTCTTTCAGTGCTCTATATTATAACTGATATTTTAAACTCTTTTGAGTTTATCTCTTTGTCTTATTGTGGGTGGATTATTCAGTGCATGTTATTTCAGAGGAGACTTGTTCCCACTAAATTTACTTTCTTTTCAACTAGTGTCACCAAGCAGAAGTAAAATGTGTTGCCGTTTCATGTTGACTTGAAAAATTGCTGCCTTAGATATGTTAATTAGTAAAACCTGCTTGATAATAATGTAATAGAATTTTCCAAAAAAAAAAAAAAAAAAACTATGATTTTGCATTACAATAAAGACATTAGATATGAGAAGAAAGATATACCAGTGCTGTTCTGTAAATGATTAATGCAACACTTGGCAAATGAGCTCCTACTAACCTGTGTGGCAGAAATAAGGACTTTAAATGAGATGAAACACACAGACTCCTTCCATACAGGCAGAGATGGTGAAATAATCATCACAATCTTTTATTACAACAGCGTCTGAGTTCTACCCTAAACGGGAAAATCATGTTAGCACAACAGCCAAAGCGAAAAGTAGGCTATAGAGGTCCCTTTAAGAAAGCCATTACTAAGAATGTATAAAATTGCAGCTCTTACATCATTCCACATCCATAAAGCATAAAAGAGCCAAAAGCTCATTCTCTCACTTTCAGTGTCCTCATGCTTTAAAACAGGACTATAAAAATCTACTTGCACTTGCTCAAAGTTTGTACCGTTAAGTTTCAGAGTCCTATTTGGTGGCTCAAGAACAATTCTCTTCCTCAAAAGTGACTCGTTTCCAGGATTGAGACATTTCGATTCGCTACAGTGATTCAGATGAAGAGGCAGGGAGGTTCGTGGTGTGTTGTTTGCAGTCCTGCTGCTCAATATTCAGTCCAGGTTGAATTTTCTGCAGGCACATAGAAACACATAGCGGCTTTGTGGTCCACTGAATAGAGAAAATGAGGGCGTCACTTTCAGTCTGAAATGTTTTTGTCACTGTTTTGCATACCCAGACTCAACTTGCAGTCTTCCTTCCTTGCTTGTGCGCATACAATTACAATGTCCCATACCCTGTCCCGTGTTAAGACACTGTATTTTCCAACATCCGACATATCCCTGGATCCATTAATCAGCCATCAGCTCTTCAGTTAAGAGAGTTAAAAAACAATGTTGCGGGTTAAACTAATTGAGTGTCAAACATAGTCATCTTTACAAGCTTCTTCCCGCTAATATTGGCTCCAAAAGGAGAAAAAAAGTACAATTAATAAATATTACATAATAAATAATTACAAGGGGGTAGTTGTATAACACTACAGACAGCCCACATGAATCTTTACATCTTTACATGCACCCCAACGTGCGGCTAGGCCCTTAAACTGGCTGCTTCATGAGGCCGAAACTGTGAGCGCCTCAAGATTACATCAAATGCTACATCTAAACCAGACCTGTCAATCAGGAAGCCATTACCGCACACAGCCGTGGGACAGACACACGTCGTGATGTCGTAAAGAATGTCATGATTTATTTAAAGGTGAAATGTGTCATTTCTGTGCCATGACAGAATTGCAAATGTGACAAAAGATAATGGGTCTCATTCACTAATAATTGGGTACAATTTTCTTATTTATACGCACATTTGAACTTCTCACGAGAACTTTCCGTCTAATTCACAACACGTGCGTACGCGCATGAGCTTGTTCTTAAACTCTTTCTTCTGTTAGTGAATTTGGAGTCTTCTAAATGAGTGCCCGCGTGCACAAGGTCAGTAATTAGCATAATTCACGCCCAAACCAGCTCCATATAAGGGCTTTCCACAACGAGGCACTTGTACAGAGAAAGACAATTATGGCATAGAAACAAAAGACAAAGAAAAATAACTTTAACGATAATGAACGTGAGGTTTTGCTGTCGGATATGCAAGCCAGGAAAAATTTGTTATTTAAAAGTGTATCCACTGGCATAACGGGCACAGGTAAAAAAAGAATTACACAGGTTTGGAGATAAGGTGGTACAGGGTGAGAGCGGTCGGTGATGTGGCTTAGGTGTGGTTCCAGTGAGTTGCATAAATTAATGAGGACTTCTCTGGGCAACCTAATGCGACTGAACAGCCATTCGTCACTCTCCGCGAACATATCTGTGCGCTCTCTAAAGACGCGCTCTCTCCTTAGAGCACGCGCCGCGATGTCTTCAAGCAGTACCAAGTGTGCCATGCCTCTAAACACAAGATGAGACACATTAATCACCGTTTATATAAGGATAGATCAGGTGATTGTTGTTTGGACCTCTAATATATATATATATATATATATATATATATATATATATATATATATATATATATAAATTGGAACTGTAATTATAATGTATCAATAACATCTAATTATATAGGGTTCTTAACATATTCATATTAACATATTAAAGGCCTCTTACCCTTGTACATGATTATTGCGTACGTGTGGTATAAGTTGTTCTTGAATCTTTTCGTACATTTAGAATAAATTTTAGTACGAAAGTTTTTGATGAATCATTATTTATTCGTGAAAATGTCCGTACGCAAATTTCATGCAAAAATCTGTGCCTACGCATATTTAGTGAATGAGACCCAATGACTTTATTCAACAAATCAACACACGCATGTGTCGTGGTTTTCTTATGAATGTGCATCTAAGACTGACACGGAGGAATTGAAATGGTTGGTAATGGTATTTTTGTGTCTTTGTGTACAAAAGGTATTCTTGTAGCTTCATAACATTGTGGTTGAACCACTGGTGTCACATGGACTATTTTAACAATGTCTTTACTACCTTTTTGGGCCTTAAACTTGGTACAGTAGTTACATTGCTGTCTATGCAGGGTCAGAAAGCTATCGGGTTTCATTAAAAATATCCTTATTTGTGTTCTGAAGATGAACGAAGGTCTTATGGTTTTGGAACGACAACAGGGTAATTAATTACGTAATTTTCATTTTTGGGTGAACAATGCCTTTAAACATTATCATGATAAAGAGGAAAGCTTATCTACTCACTTTAACAGCCTTGTTGTGTTTATTATTACGCTCTAGCAAACTATCCTAACTCAGACTTTCAGGGAAAATGTTTTTTGTTGTTGTTGGAAGGTTAATGGTGGAGAAGTTGAAGTCAAGTGACCGTGGTGTAATTTGTTCATAGACTATGTTTAGATTTTTACTTTTAGTGACTATATTTAGGTTTCAAAATTCTAAAAAGTTTGTCCATTTGTGAAGATTATTATGCTGAACAATGCATGTAAGAATCATACTTTGACAAAATACTTTGTTGTCTCCGCATATTAAACTGACTTTAACATTGAAATAAACAACACACATTTTACCTAGTATCCCAAAGCATCATATTGTTGCTTTGTGATGTCAGTGTGATGTAATGCTTTTTGCCTTCATAACACTTCTAAAAGCGAAGTTCAAGTTCACCCAAAAAATTTAAATCTTGTCTTCAAGTCATTCAAAACCTGTATGATAAAAGATATTTTGAGAAATTTTTTTTTTTCCTACAAAGGAAGTAAATGTTGTTCTTCAAAATCTTCTATGTTCCTCAGAAGAAAATCGTACAGATTTGGAACGATGTCAGATTTTTCATTTTTGGCTGAACTGTCCCTTTAATGGAATCTGAATGAATCTCTTTGTGTGTCACTGTAAATTCTAAATGACATCACTACGTGACTGCATGTCACAGTGCATCCTCTGCAACACATTTGTGAAGACGCAGTTCTCTTTCACTTCACTTTATATGCAGTGTTGTCATTTCTTCCCACTTATACAGTCTTGGTCTCCTCATTTTTCGTTTTTGGCACATAACGTTCATAGCATTATTAACAATGTTTATTGTTGTAGTAATAATACTAATAATACATATAATGGTCATAATAAATTTACTGTACATTGAAATATTAATTATAATGCTACGTTTGTATTTCTCTCAACTCTGTCTCACGTATTCAAACCCACTGCAGTCAGGCTCAGACGTGAGTGTGTCGCATGAGTTCAGAGGTCAAAGAAGGCTCTTCAGCTATTGTGCTCTGGGGCGTGTTTATGACCTGCCCGTCCGTTGACCCCCTGACCTTGGCTGATTGACGGGCTAGACTGAGTTTTCCGCAGGTAACCTTCTTTCGCCTCCCCGCTGAACAGACTGGCTTCAATCTTATCCAAATCATCACTTCCTGCGCGAAACTTGGCCTGCAGGAGGCTGACGTACGTCTCATAGCGACATTTCTGCAGACAGAGGAAAGAAAATTAAGTTGAAAATGGCTTTATATTAAAATGATTGGTTAAGGTTAGTTGCATTTTACTATTTGTGATGTGCATTATTTTCCCTGTTGACCAGGACCATGATCAGAACAGACTTGTGACATGTTTTTTGATCATGACCCACCAATTGGGAAGCACTGATATAGATGTTTTTAAACTTAAAAAAAACTTAAACTTAAAGTTTAAAAGGAGTTTGACTCAAACCTGTATGTTCTTCTCCACCAGGCCTATACAAGAGCTAAAGCATAATTGTAACATCTAAAAAGCATTCATATGAGCTCTGAGACGGGTGACTTTGTACTGGTCTGACCTCATAAGTTAAATAGTGCTCTTTGATTCGATACTCTTCTGATTCTTTGCTCTTGGGCGTCAGATCTGGTGGGCTCCTCTTGTGTTCCTCCAACTCCAGAGAAATCTGCTTCAGTTTGTTCTCATGGGACTTCAGTTGCTCCTCCTGTATAAATTAGAGCCACCATTATGTAAATACTGTACAACACCTACAATTTTTGTTGAACAGTCAACAACAGGCTTATACAATGCTGTACATTTCATTAGTATTATATTACTATACCATTGACACAAACCTTCAATCATTACATTATTGAAAAATAATTATGAAAAATGTATTACAAATTAACAATTATTTAAAAAAGATATAATTAATAATTAAATATATTTTTTAATTATAGAATAAATTATAGAAAAAAATCTAGAACAAAATTAGTGCTAGAAGCATCTTTTTGTTTGTTGCATTTTTAATCTATTGTTTATAAACGAATAAGGAATGAGTAAATAAGAAGTAAATTGCTCCATGTACATTTGTCAGACTGGAAAAGGAGGGTCAATATGACCCCACTGCATCATGGGATACAGTATTCTCACAGTGTATTGTGCATTACTTTTACACACTGTGTTTACTTTGACACCAGTAAATAGTTTAATACATCATTAATAATAATCACATTTCTAAATGATTCCACTATGTAATGAAGTCCGTTAATCTGTAGACTGTTTACAGTTGTATTTTGCACCTGGTTAAGTCTCGTTGTGGATGAAGGCAGCAGTGGTCTGCAGAATTTCTTCATGGAGCCGATGGCGGCGGGAAAAGCAGGAGCCGAGAAAAGAGCAGTGACCAGATTAATCCTGAAAATCCATGACATCATCTCCTCTTCACTCCTACACAAAGACACACATTTAAAGGGAAAGTCAAACAAGAAAACAATTAAAGCAATCTACCCCTAGTACTCTGTGACATAGTGGCATAGACATAGCCAGCTATAGTAAAAGCAACAAGAAAAAGATTCTTGGAGCAGCTGCAGAGGTTTGATCCTTACGGAGCCTGCAGGAGGAAGACTCTCCAGTCCGAAGTCTTGAGCTTTAGGACGTTCTGTCTTTTGCTGTAGTCACAGGCCCTAGTAGCAAGAGCATGGTGAACCCGTACTGCATTCTTCAGGTCCACCTCTGACAGATCCTTATCAGGCTTATACTCATCCTGACCAGACAGGGGAGACAGAGAGAAGAATGAGTGAAAGCAAAAATGAAAATAATTGATAGAGAGACAATGGCTGCGTTATGAAATCTGCGTTCTGAGCTGCGTGCAGCATTTTAAGGCCCCACAAAAGCAGTCTCTAAAACAAGCAGCAGAACTAGATTAGATAACAGATAAGAAATCTGATTTTGTTCAAATTGTGAAACAGTGCAGACTGTATCCTTCGAAGAATGCATTTATTTAATTCAATACTGGAAAGCACTAATAAAACAGGCTTGCTTACCCACAATTTGTGTATATTAATACATTGAATCAACATTATTTATTGAAACAATAATTATAAAAACTTAAACTAAATGAAAATAAGAAACAGTAATCAGTGAATTGGGCTCTTGATGGACATTTTGGCAGACTATTTCTTACACATTATAGTACACATACTGCAAAATATAGTATGACTGTGTGTGGTTTGTGTGAGTGTGTGGGAAGTAGATTTAAATTACTTTCTGCAGGTAGAGAATCATCCCCTTCAGCACGGCATAAAACTTCTTCCAGCCTCTTCGTCCTCTTGGGGCTGCAGAGAGACAGAATAAAAGAGAAAAAGTGTGTGTGAAAGAGACAGAATAACGACACACTTCACTAATGAGCTCCACTGTTGATTGCTGCAACACAAGTCGAGAAAAGAAGCTGTCTAGAACAAACTTCACTGCTCACAAATCAACTCCACCACAATGGAAGATACAACCTAATTTATTTAATTAAAGCAGCTGAATTATTAAAAAGATAGATATCTTGGCGGGTCCTAAATAATGCTGATTTATTGCATTCCAAAACTTCCTGTTTACTGCCCAGGTAGCCAGCTACCTTGAAAGACTACATCCTAACCATTATGGAATCTTATAAGTGACCTATATGGAGTGTTGGCTGATAATTTGACTTGTTTTTAATAGATTTTAACTAAGCTTGTTGTTAAGGGTGTGAAACTAAGCAACATAAAAATAAACAGCACTCATTAAATATAATACAAAATACTTAAACTTATAAAATATAAAACAATTTAAATATGTATAAATATACTTGCAAAAAAAATTATAAAAAAAATATGTATATATTTATAAAGATACATAGCTTATATATATATATATATATATATATATATATATATATATATATATATATATATATATATATATATATATATAAGCTTATATATATATATATATATATATACACACACACACACACACACACACACACACACATATTTATACACATACATATATGCTGTGGTCCTCATTTGTAACCCACTTTCATCTAACATTTTCTACATTTAATAAAATAAGTATATTTATATTCAACAGCTCTTTTATGTTTATAACTGAGCTTGTTAATTGTTATTGTCAAATAAAACTAAAACTACACTTATTAAAAATAATTTTCAAGTTAGAAATAAATAAATAAAGAGAAATAAAACTGAAATAAACTAAACATAAATATTAGATGAAAAACCTTTTAAAAAATTACAAATTAGAAGTTTAAATAAAATTACTAAAAATAATAGTGAAATAAAAACTATAGATAACGTTAAGATACATTTTCATTAATTTTGGCTAAAATGAGGAAGCACATTATTTGCCAAATGAAGGCATCTTAGTGTCATTAAAATGGAAGCACATCTCTGAAAATGTTGTCTTAATGGCCAGCACACTAGGTTTTTGAAAACTTGATTTACCTTTGTGTTTATTCATTTATTTGTCTGTTATATTTTGCCTCTTATATTGATACTGACAAAGGAAAAAGGATATGAAATGATGGTGAAACAGCACTGGGAAATTAATACCAAAAGCATGATTTTGCAGAACAAACAAAAGACACACGTACTGCGTTTGCCGTCCATCTCTGCGTGGCTTTTGCGTGTCAGAATGCCGTGTTTGTACGTCACAGCATTGAGTAAAAGTGGAATGGCGATGAAAGGGTTACTGCCGTCCGTTACCCTGACAACCCTCTTCCCTCCCACCTCACACTGATCCTCCACCAGCTCCGACAGACTCTTCCTCAACTCCTCTTCCTCACTGCAGAAACAGAGCAGATTAAGCAGCATTAATGCACATGTGCAGGTACTGCGCACATCACATGGAGATTAGCTCCAGAAGTCACATGATAATGCGAGCGCACTTGACTCCTGGGAATGATATTGGATACTCACATCGCCCACTCCAGCTTCTCGTTCTTTATTGAGTTATAGAGCACCTAAACCAGGACAGAGACATATGAGACTGTTAATACTGTAAGTCTGAAACACCACAACTGCACCAATGCAGTCAGACAGGCTTATAGGACCGAGCATATGAAACAATATGCTTTTGAATCCAATTTGAAAACGAATGCGTCTTTTGTTGCATTCAAAAATGCAATCATGATATGCGCATCATGTGGTTACTGCATTTCGAGTGTGTTTTAATGAAATCAGTCAGGTTTGGTGAGAAATCACACTCTATCAGTAAACATGCATGTGTTTTTCTGAAGCGGTGTTTCTTTTTCATACCGCTGTTTGTTGATGATAATAATATAAGCATCGGCATGTCTGCTGTGTGTTACCTTGAGTGATTCTTTGGGAAAATCTTTGCCGTCATTTAGGCCGTCCAGATTGCTAATGAACTGCTGGCAAGACATCTTCTTCCCAATATTCTTCAATACAATAAAACAATAACATGTTACAACAATTATGACATACATGTCAGTAAGTATCATCATATCACTGATGGAAACAACTGACCCTATGCTAAACTATCATTTAAACAGTTGCCATCTAAGACTAGTGTATACAGATTGATTTAATATTATTCTTCTAACAAGGGTAGGAATGCATCATAACATTTTTCTTTAAACTTAATTGATTAATTATTCAGTGACATGATTAAAAACTGTGGCTGTAAAACACAATTGACGAAATTGCTTGAGGGCTGTTAAATCCACAGCATCCACTTCTTAACAATTATTTAAAGATTTGGAAAAAGAGGCAAAACGTCACTTATAACTTCTCAATTGTACTTACATTAAAAAAGATAAATCTATCTATCTATCTATCTATCTATCTATCTATCTACTAAAATTAATGGAAGAAAATCTTCTAGAACTAATGACTAGAACTAATATGACTCGAGATCTACTTCAGTGTAAATCTGTGTGAATTTTACACCCCATTTATCACCTGCCAGAAAGAAAATATGCCTGCTTACTTAGAAAAGTGATAATAAACCTCTCTTCAACAAACTGCATGATTTGACGCATAACTCATGTCTGTAGCACAATTGATGCTTTTCAGATACATAAACTATATTAACAAAGATTGTGAAAGCTTCTTGCATAGTTTGAAGCAGATACCATATTAATTTATTATGGTTTACAGCAGTAACAATAACTGTATTTTATCATTTAGTAAAGTCTTTTGGCAGAATCTAAGGTCCCATGGGAATCTTTTGTAAATATACATCACCATATTGAAAACTGAGTGATTACAAAATGTAAGTGTAAGTGTAACAATACAGAAATCAAACCTTAGAGTAAAAAAACAAACTCTATTCAGAACCACACCAGTTTTTCTGAACTCCATGCAGTTGACAAAACTGTCAGCAGATGGCAGTATCAAACCAGACCAACCATTCTACACATCACAACCAACACACATCAATATCTCAGTCTGTCTGTCCCCCTCCTACCACAGAGATCTACTTTAGATGAGTAATATTCCACGAATGATGGATGAAAACGTTCTGAAAACACATTAAAGCTGAAGCCATTAAAAGAGAAGAAACACACAAAGAAGAACAGAGGAGGAGAGAGAAGCACTTACCACCTGCCGCAAAATGAGTTAGAGAAGAAATGGAGAGAGAGAGAGACATGTTTAGGTCAAAGTCGGAGAGAACTGTAATATTACTAAGAGAATCACAACAAGAAAGAACCTTGTTAAGGAAAATAACACTATGAAATGCATATGGTGATGTTTTCAGTTTAGTTGCTGATAACAGTTCATTAGCAGCATCTCAAATATTTTGTCTTTTTTACACACACACACATTTATAATAAACTTGTTAGTGTCAGACATGTTTGGAATTAACGACCTAAAGAAGAGCTGAATACATACATGTCCATGCAGGTCTGTGTTAAGAAGCATAAGTGCACAGGTCAGTGTGTGAGCGCCATCTATTAAAAAAACAGAGTTAGAGAATAAGAAATCATACATATTTAAAACTAAAACACTGTTTCAAAACCAAACCAGCTGCATAGACATACATCACAGGAGATTTAAAGCACCATAAGCATCATTTGCTATTCTAGCAACATGCTAACATAAAACAAATGGGCCAATAAGTCACTCATGAGGTTACATTTCAGTGAAGATGTCGTCTTAGAAGGCCATCTTACACTAGAGTTTGGAACAGAGCTTTGGAACATTCACTCATAAAAGTTCACTGAAATGCATTATGAGCTGCCATCATAAAATTTGAGCTACATAGCATCTAGAGAAATGCACTTGCCCTCTGAGGTGAGAGCTTCTGGGTTACAGTGACAGAAGCGTTTGGAGAAATGCACCAGCACACGTTCTCTCTCCTGCGTCTCTCCCATCAGAGGAAACGCCTTCAGGAAGTTCCTGCAACCAGAGTACATGAAGACAGTCATGGTGCTGTGCTAAGAAGGAGCAGATATGCTAGTACTACTAAATACAATATATACCATGGACAGAATATATATTTCGTTGCCGTACTTAATCACTAATAAGCACACATTGTAATTTAATGTACTTGCATTGTGTTATATAGTGCAGTGTGACATTCAAGAAAGCAACAACAGATGAATTTGAGCTTGCATGGCTACAATAGAAGAACTTATGTTCATTTTAGGACTGCATAATTTCAGAAAAAATAAAAAAATTAATTCTGATGTAAATCGTGATTGCAATTTTAAAATGTATTTTTTAAGCTCCAGGTTTGCTGTGAATGTTTGTAGGTTATTATATATCAACATCACAATAAAATTATTACAAAAATCATTAGAAAATATTTTATTTTGCTGGTAAACAGCAGGAAGCCCTTATAGCTTCTCTTTATAAGCTCTTTTTATTACAAGTTAATGATTGGCACGTTGCATTCCCGTTATGAGCGACTCAAACTAGTTTAATTCACTTGTACTTCTATTGTTCCTCCAGGACTGAAATATTCTTAACCATGTTGTGCAACTGCACTTAGTTCCTCCTCTTCTTGCAATGCAGGTATTTAAGTAATGGTATGCTTAACTTCTTCCAGTTTTACGGGTATTTGTGGAACTGAGACATTAATATGTGACATGCGTGAGTATTAATCTAAAATAAGCTTCTTCCTCTTATTGCAGCTTAACCATTGCAATAATACAAAGAAACAATGAAGCAGCTATGTGACATGCTTTTAAAAACCGTTCAACAACAACTTATGTCCTATTCAAGCTCAGCATGAAAAAGCAATGTTATATTACATTTCTGACCTGCCCACACTGAAATCTTATTGGTCCAAATACTGTACCTGCTTATCACAGCTGTGTATTACACATCAAATATGTTCTGTCTTTGATTTTGTTGGTAAATTTGTCCTTTTGCTTTCTTGTAGGATCAGTATTTGCACTGGTCAGGACAATAATAATCTTGTTTGTATTTTGTTGTTGAAATGATCTTACCTTAGTGCTCTGTCTAATGACAACCCTGTGAAATCAAAGAAACTCAGGTACTCCGATGCAACCAACTGGCTGAAATCATTACTGCAGGAAAAAGAGACAAGGAAGATAGGGATTGTGGGTATAAATAAAGAGTGTTTCATTCCACTCCCTTTCCTATACATTTCACTTGTTCACACACAAACGCTCACTTCTTGCCCAGGTGTCGTGCCACATCACAGCGCTTGAAGCCCTCCAGATAGAAGAGTCGCTTAGCCAGTCGTTTGGCAGCATCTGTGTCGACGCGGCAGCCATTGGCGAGAGTATCCGTGCTGCCCCTCTCCAGCGTGTCCACACTGCCCAACTCAGAGTCCGAGTCGCACAGCACATCTGTGAGGTTGGCATCACTAGGTTGGCAAAAAAAAAAAAAAAAACAAGGAGAAGAAAAAACATCAATGTCCAGATGGAAAATACGGCCAGAACCAAGATGGTACAGTAGATGATGGATAGTTTTAGATCCTTTTGACTTAAAGACCCCCACTGTCCAACATAATATTCAAAGGACACTATATAGAGGTGGGAATCCAATTCCGATTCTGGGAATCATAATCCAATTTTAAAACTTGATATGCATTTTTCTTATTAAATTAATGAGATTACTAACTTCTAATGTAACATTTATTTGTTCACTTTTATTAAATGACTTGTAAGAACATTTTTTAATAATTACATAATAATAAATTAAACCAATTGTATGTTAAGAATGATTTTAACCTCAGTTGTTTTGTCCGTCCATGACACAGAACTGACATTTTACATGCATTTCACATCATAAAAGCAAAATCGATTCAGAATCACGATACATCAGAGAATCAATGTGTTTCTTCACTCATAATATATAATAGAATTAGAACTATGACTATAAATATTTGTTAAGTATAGAATTTATTAGACTGAAACTGGGAGTGATAAAGGTAAATTAATGAAACGGTTCATTTCGTGAACCCAGACATTTAAAGCACTGTATGTCCTTAAATAAAAACAACAGTTATTAAGGGGGCAAATTAACTCGGAAGCTTGATTATATGTTTTTTTTTTTTAGCATTATAATTTAGATTTTTTGTAATATAATATAATATAATATAATATAATATAATATAATATAATATAATATAATATAATATAATATAATATAATATAATATAATATAATATAATATAATATAATATAATATAATATAGCTCATGGGTATAGCAAAGAGGATCTTGAGAGAAACACAATCTTTTTTTCCACATCTAATTCAGCTAATTAAAATCTCGATGTGTTCAACTACTGCGATGGAGGCGAGTGGCTCATTAGGATGTTCTTTAAACGAAGCTATAATTTGGGATGAGGAGTTTTTGCGTCGGCTGCCGAGCCCCAGAGAGGACAGAACCTGCGTGAGTCAGACAGGCCATTACTAATGTGACAGACGCGAAGCTTTATATGATTTATTTATGAACTTCTGTCTGGTTATGGTACACAGCTAACTGTGCATTAACTAATGTGCCTTGTGGTGTTTCATTGTAATCATAAAACTACAGAACTTCAGACTGAGAGAGTTTAACCATGCCAAACTTCTTGTTAAAAGCATTCCAAATATTTTGGACAACTAGTCACCAATTGTGACTATATACATTGCTATTTAAAGGTTTGAGGTTAAAAGAAAAGTGAGGTAATATTTTATTTTGCTCTTCTTTTGAACTTTCTATTCATCAAGGGTTACTAATTTCTATCTCAACTTTTTTCAACAGTGATAATAAGAAATGTTTCTTAAGCATAAAATCAGCATATTAGAATAATTCTGACGTATCATGTGACACTTAAAACTGGAGAAATGATGAAAATTCAGCTTTGCATCACAAGAATAAATTACATTTTAAAATATATGAACACAGAAAACTGTTCTTCTAAATGTTTTGATTATTTCAGAATATTACTGTTTTTACTGTATTTTTGATTAACTAAATGCAGCCATGGCCAAATGAATTGCAAAGGACAAATTAAAAGGATGCTGTCATCACTCTATGAGGAGACATGAAGAGAAACACACTGCGAATACAGATGGAATATGCTTACTGGTCAACAGTTTAGTCTTGATGCGCATCCACAGCCTTCTGAATAAATTATGGCTGTCATTTTCATTGTGGATGAGTCAAATTTTTTGCATAATTTGATTAGCACAATTGCATTTGCTTCAAACTCGATAAGGAACGGTAATGTGTTGGTTGCCATGGTGCCAGTAGAACCTGGTGTTCCCGGCGTATAGAAAGAGGGTGTAATTTGTGTCCCTCCCAAGCAGATGGCCCCTCCATCAGCATTACCCACAATGCCCTAGAAAAGCCCCGACAAATCTCACACGGCACAGAGCGAGGAGTTAAGCAAGCAGGATTGCTCAGGGTACATACTGTAATTCCAGTGGTGAGCAGTAGTTCAAGGTGATAAATGATTCCTGATTTCATCCGCGACTACAAAATTATTGCAGAATCTGTTGAAAATGTACACACTCTCAGGCTATTGAAGATTTAGAGAACTTAGTTTCTTTATTAGAAAAGATTTGCAGAAATTATGCATTACATCACTTGTTTACCAATGGATCCTCTGCAGTGAATGGGTGCCGAGTACAAACAGCTGATTTAAAACATCGCGTTAATCAGCAAACCACCAATTAACGTCTTGTGAAGCAAAAATCTGTTTGTTAATTCATCATCAAGATGCTTTAAACTTCAAATGATTGCTTACGGCTAAAACCATCTATTCATAATATGTTTGCTCCAGTGAAAAAGTCATCTCGTGTGAATCAGAAAAGAGAAGAATGCTCAGACCAATCAAGCTTTTATCAGCTGTTAGGACTCTCATTCTGATGGCACCCATTCACTGCAGAGGATCCATATACTGTACATATTGGATGGTAACATCTGGAATAGATAGAATAGATAATTTTTAGTAACAACTAAGTTATGAGGAATAGATTTTCAAAATTTAGCAGAATAATAGAATAATAAATGGTGCCCTATACAGGATATGATCTGGTATTTGCTAAATTACTGATCACATAATCCATCAGTAATACATAAAGGCATTACATAAAGGTATGATGAAATGTCATCTGGGTTTAGGTTTTACAACCATCTCTTTCCCTCTTCCTGTCAAGCAAAGCAGTCACTGAATCATCACAAATATGACTCACATCTACAGTATGTGAGCACATGTGTCTGCAAAGAGGCAGGTGTGAATTAGATCGCCAGACTCTGACTGGCCCAGAGCCCCTGACATAATCTTTCAGCAGTCAGGTGTCAAAACAGCAGCTGGCCGTTTGTATTTTAGTCCTGTGTACATAATGACTGAACAAACCTGATCGGAAAGCAATACTTCTCCATCTGCCACCAGGCTGCTGTGATCAATAATAATGATATATTGCACAGTTATAGTATTATCGATTCCTAAAGGAACCCAAGTAAGACATTGCCATGGACATATAAGATTACAGAAGTAAGTGAGCTATGTTTGTACGACATTTAAATAAATAATACTTTTTATCATTTAATTATTATTTTTTTAAATCAAATTTTTTATACATTTTTCCCCAAGATCCACCACAGGGATAGATAGATAGATAGATAGATAGATAGATAGATAGATAGATAGATAGATAGATAGATAGATAGATAGATAGATAGATAGATAGATAGATAGATAGATAGATAGATAGATAGATAGATAGATAGATAGATAGATAGATAGATTGATTGATTTAGAATGTTACCCATTCTGGCATATTTTGTTTTATTTTATTTCCATTTTTGTCTTTGTTCATTTGATTAAATAAATGAACAAACAAACAAACACACGTTTTTACATTTTTTTAATTGTAAAATATTTTTTGTAAATATTATTATATTTATTTATTGACTATTTGTGTTTATTTCAGGTTTATATATATTTTTTGTATATATATATCATAGTACCACCAGCGTACTCTTTGTAAGGTTTTTAATTCCTAGACAACACACACACACACACACACACACACAAACTTCCACAGACTTCATTAGTTAAAAATAAATCACAGCCTGATGTCCTGCTCTAGAGGGTAGATAAACATTATAAGTGATCCTACAAGAAGCCAGCAGCCGTGTCTCTGTATGGACGTGCGCTGCTGCTGAGCCAGGCAGGAGATTAAACATGAGACTGCTTGTCTATGACTCACATGCCAGCGTCTCTCTCTGCCCGTTCTGATGCCTTCGGAGAGGGTGTGTTGGATGAATAGAGCGAGGTGTGAAGGAGTTGCCATGGCCTTGTCAGTTAGCCAAAAACACAAATCCTCCTTTGTGTGTTCTCTTACTGGAATACATCAAACCAGCAGAGTCGGACAGAAATGCATTACACATCAGAATGTGAAATGAAAACATTTTGGTTACAATGGGTTTAGGTAACCAAACACACGCTCACATTATATAGAACCTCAGGCTATGTATTTCTCCAAAACCACTTGAAGATGGAAGAGATGAGCATTTATGAGCATTATTTACTCGCCTTCATGTCATTCCAAACCTGTTTTTATTTATTCCTTCAGCGGAACACAAAAGAAGATCTGTTTGTAAACAAATAGTTTTGGGTCCCAAAACTAAGTACAAAATACAAAATAAGTTATTATGAAGAATATTAGTCGCCAAGTGGATTTGGGTTCCATTGACTTACATTGTATGAGTAAAAATAATATGGTAGTCCATAATGTTTAATAATAATATTTCCATAATATGTTTACTCATACAATGGAAGTCAATGGAACCCAAATCCACTTGGCAACTAATTGCCAACTAATTGTATTTGACAGAATAAAGAAAGTCATACAGGTTTGAAAAAGGTTACAGAATTTTCATTTTTGGCTGCACTGTCCCTTTACAATCTAACTTTGGAGGAGAAAGTTGCTGGTATCTAGCTCAAAACAGTTTTAAAGTACGATAATTTATTTCAATTATTTCCTTTAAACTAAGTAAAAAAAAAGGGTACAAAAAATTGCAAACAGTGAATAAAATAAGACCACACTGCCATACATTCAGAGCAGTGTTGAATATATAACACAGGCAGATAAATAAAAGACTGAGGTTTTTGCACAGAGCTTTTTCCCCCCATCATAAATCTCAGGTCAGGGCAGGTTGTTGCATTTTTATTCTGACAAGTTGTCTCATGTGTTTTACAGGTTGTAATTTTATGCAAATCATCATTACAATATTTACTGGTAAAGACAATCGTCTGATGTATTTGTTTGGTGATATAATTTATTTTATTTTTTTTTGTAACTGGTTTAAAATTGTAGTTGAATAACTTCAAATAGGCTAATAGCTGGTCCCACAAGTGGGGCATGTTGTCACAAAAAGACAGCGTGTTAATAATGGTGGAAAAATTAAAATGCTTACTTGAAGTCTTCAAGGACTGCATCTATAGAAAAAGACTTTAAAAAGTCTACACAGAGAAATAATGCATGGCCTTGGTCATCTTCATAATATTGGACAGAGGAAAATCAACCAACAGATGTGTCCACAAAAGACCAAAGGGCAAGACTTCCCAAACCAAAAAAAAAAAAAAAAGTTCAAACAAACGAAGTTCCAAAGTCCCTGCCTGTATAGATTACATAATTAAAGAAAACCCAAGACTTTTTTTTTACTTCAGTAAGGTCAATAAACAAATACTTTAAACATAAAAACAATAAAACTTATACTTAATGACAATAAATTAAGACAAGTTTCTACATTTTTAAGTCTATTGCGTCATTTGCAGGTCTTTTAAAGTGCTATACTTTATGTAGAAGCAACAAAGCTAAAGAAAAACTTACAGAAGTCCTAGAAGAAAGTCGAAATGCACCTCGTATTCATCTTTCCACATCTTTTACTGGAGATCAGGCATCAGTCCCGCGCGGAGCGAGAAAAATCCCTTCAGCTCCATTCGCCTTCAGGCGCTTTGCGCATTGAGTAATCAGGTTTTTCCCGAATGGAATAAGTTTTCGACACTGCTGCGGCTAAAAGGGGTGTTCTGGCGGTGTGTGCCACCGCATCCCGTTTATGTTCTTCGACAAATAAAAGTTTGGACGCGACTAATTCAGGGCGCGCGTTTGGCGAAAACGGCTTCCCAGTGTGAAGTTCCTCAAAGTCGGACACAAGGGAAGGGGGCGGAGAGAGTCGCTGTGGATGGATTGGATTACTCCGTGAGTCCTGCCCGAGCCACATTTCCATATTTCCGATGTTGAAGTAGCGATCTGGACCGGAGCCCGGGAGCGTCAGGCCGTTAGTCTCGCGCAGACGCGTGTATTAGCAGAGTTTGCCTCTCTTCATCCCTCACGCTG
The DNA here is from genome assembly GCF_023724105.1 of Carassius gibelio. NCBI lineage: Eukaryota > Metazoa > Chordata > Actinopteri > Cypriniformes > Cyprinidae > Carassius > Carassius gibelio. Next base: position 12,302,932 of record NC_068409.1, read on the forward strand.
GCTCATGCCAACATCTATTACATTTATTCATTAAACCATAACTAATAGCAACAATAATGAACGATGGATGGCTAATAAAATGAAATAGTTATTTTAACGTCGTGGCCTGGTAGGCTACACCAGCAAGGAACAGCCTATAAATAGTCTATAGCTAATACAAAAAAGGCTACTGGAAATTCCATAAAAATAGGAGCCAGTCATTATGGCATCAGACAAGGGACCTTTATAGGCTAATATTGCATAAAAATGCTAAGCTATGAATACTCTAGGGGATTCATGGGAAAATTATGAAAGAGTAAATTAATGAATATTGTTATGATAGAAATCGGATTCAGAAATAAGATCAATTGGAGGTCAACTATTCCAATCCAATTTTTTTGGTAACTATTGAGCAGATATAAGCCTTGGAGGTCATTATCACAAGGAACAATATTAGGCCCATTTCTACTTTGACTAGTGGTTTATCATAAAATAAAAAGACAACATGATTGTTACAGGAATCTGACCAGTAAGTTTAAAACTGTTACTAACAACAAAATCTAGTCAGAAGCAAAAAGCCTAGTTGAGAATCACAAGAGTCAAAACAATTTTTATTCCAGTAACACTGAAATAAATCCTAAAATACTCAAAATAAGTATCTTTAAAGTAGTTAAACTATTAAACTTTAAAGAAACTTAAAACAGCTTTGAAAAATAAATGTTTAAAGAGTGCTGCATTCTCAGAGGTCTCTGTTTACTTGGAAACTAAATTATGAATGTACTCCAGAGACTAACTTGAGTAAGCGAAAAACATGAATTATTTCAACTCTAAAATATGTGAACTCACAACAAACTGGAACATGTGATGCAGCCCAAAGATATGCTACAATATTTCCATTTGGCAGTGACTCGCCTCCATACTGGATACAGATAACGTCCAACATTCACTCACAGACCATCTCTTCATGACAAAATGTTTTATCCTTCTGAATTTATCCACCCGTAACACGTTATTTTTTTTTAAATGTGCAGTTATCGCTTCAAGATCAAGATGTGGTGCCAAGCTGCTATGATGTATGATACAGTAAAGTGCCCTTCTAGTTTGTGTGAGTGTAGTCTGCTATCTGTAGTATTTGCATGCTTCAGTAACCTGCAGTCACAACATGTTTGTCCCTTCATCAACAAACATCAGATCATTCAGCTGGATGACCGTCGTAATTGGTTACAATGATCATCATCCAATCTAATGATCATCCTTCTCTCTCTCTGTACTTGACCATCTCAGTATCACCTCAACTAGAGTTCACAGATCAGCTCCAGATGCAAAAACTGATCTGCACAAAAAACACTTTTTATGGACAATCTGTATTTTAAATCTATTTTAATTTGTGTACTTTTCTACTCCATCGTACCTTTAGAAACTTTGCAGCACTGCATGGCTGTCTTCTTAGAGACAGTGCTATTTTAGTATTATTTATAAACTATTACAATATTGAATCAGATTTTAATGATTTTTACAATTTTAATAATTCTGTTATATTTTCATTAGTTTTTGTTTTATTTGAATGCAGAGAGAGAGAGAGAAATATTAGATGTATTTATTTATTTAGTTACATAATTTTATCACTTTTTAGCACAGACTAAGTTAGTTACCAAGGGAACATTTCAGCAGTTATTTTTTCATTCATTTTTAAAAACTCATTTATTGTAATTTAAGTTTTCTTAATCTAATATTTACATTTTATTTTATTTTATTTTAGTTTTAGTTTTGATTTAGTTTATAAAAACAACACTGTCCGGAGACTATTTAGAGTATTTGGGGTTCATAATTTCTTTCTGTCACAAGATATTATGGCTGCCAACTTGAAAATTAACAGTAAATATTCATGACATGAATATTACAGAATTGTGTAATATGACATGACATGGCTTTTAATATACAACATAATGGCATCAGAGACAGTTATGATTCTATGGACCTTTAATGGAAAGGAAATTAAGAAAACGGACCACTTGAATATTCATTGGAATCCCCTTGACCTGAGATTTCATTTTCTAAATTACAAAAAGGCACAATAAACATATTATAAAAGTCATTCATATGACTTGTGCACAGCAGCTTTGTGTAGGGAAAAGACTGAAACTGAACGAATTCACTGAAAATCTGGACTCTTGTCTTTATGGTGCTTCTCTTGGATAGTTTTTTGAAGCTTGACAGCTCTAATCTTCATTTACTTTCATTATAAAGAACATAAGTCAGGATATTCGTCAAAAATCTTTTGTGTTGCACGGAAGAAAGTAAGTCATCTACGGAAGTCATATGGAATGACATCTGGGTGAGTAAATAATGACAAAATGTTTAAATTTGTCTGAACTATTCCTTTAAACCTTTCTTCTCCATTCTTGCAGTCACTTTAAGCTGCTGAGCAACTCACAGCAGTACTGAAGTGTCAGACAGAGACAGGATAGAGCTAATTATAGACTGGGTCTAAACCCAGTAAAGACAGACTTCTCTGTGATATGGACCTGTGAGGATTTAACAGCATGGCACAGTGCGAATGACAAAGATCCATCATGATTTACTCTGACACATGCACACACACTTACTGTAGTAATAACTTTTCTCTCTCTCCTTCATCTTTTGGTGTTTCACCACAGCGACGAGAGATTATTCTCACTCTTCACTTCTGCACTTCTAATAGCTCAGCAGAGTCTCACGATCAGCTCACTTTCATCTCTAAAGAGGCTTTCTGTACTAGCCGGCATTTTCCTGAATCTAGCAAACTAACTGACCCGTGTATGTTTTACAGCTTATGCTCCATAAGGTCTGCACCTAAGAAAAGTAATAGATTTATATTCTGCTAAAGCCTAAATGGTAACTGTGTATTGAAAAAGATTGTTCCCTATCAAAATTTGTAATAACAGAACACAGTTTTATGAGGATTATGCTTAAGGTCAACATGAAACCTCAAAACCTCTTTTCAAAGGATGATCAAATTAATAGATTTCAATAAATTATGTCTATAAACGCACACGTTATCACATTTTATAACAAAATTAGAAATATATACCTCTCATTTAAAAATTCTGAAAACAAATATATATATATATTAAACATAATAATAAAATATGTAGAAAATTTTATTATATAAAAGTATATTAACAAATACATTACTGATTGACTAATTGAAATGTATTTTTTAAATGGAATTGAAATGCAGTAATTTGAGATACATATTGAAAGGTATTGATAAATAAATGAATAAATATGCACTATAAATTAAATAATATAAATTATAAAAGCTTATATTATTGTTTTTTTTTAAGAGTTTTCGATATATTTACTGGAACACAAGACAACACAAGATATTTTTCCTTTTTTTTTTTGCAATGGATGGATTCAAACTTAGATTTTTCCCAACTAGATGATCTATATTTTACTCTGCATGGTTTAAAGACATATTTCAGTAAGCGTATAACACTAATAGACTACAAACGCTGTTTTCAAAAGATGTGAGCGTCAATACCTGCAAGAGTAATTGAGTAAATAATATTGATTTCACACAAGCAAGATGCCTTTGAAAAAGAAAAGGCCTGTGTTTTTGGAGAAAAACAAAGGATTACAAAGGTAATCCTTTCTCTTTGTTGTATGGAAGTATGCAAGTGTGTGCAATGTTTATTACAGTGTGTAGATGTCAGAAAGAGAGAGATTGTGTGTGTGTGTGTGTGTGTGTGTGTGTGTGTACAGCTCTCCTGCATCCTGTGGGGATAATCATCAGCTAGACAGCACTCACCCGCTGCTCCTACACACAACCAGGATGGAGCGGAACCAGACAGGAAGTTTGCGTGTGTGTGTGTGTGTGTGTGTGTGTGAGTGATGGGGGTGCATATGAGTGTGGATTTGTGGGTATGTGTGTGACAGTGAAAGATAAAGAAGGAGATTATGAGTGTCTGATAAAGACTGAATAAATGAGTGTGTTCTTTTGTGTGAATAGGTGCATGCTTCAGAAAGGCGTGGGGGTGGCATAGGAAGTGGGGTCGTGGCTGAGATGATTGTTTCTGTGCCAATGTCACCAAACGGGTGAAAAAAACCCTACAAATTAGCGACCGCCTGTGGTGCAATACATAAAAAAGCATCACATTTCATGTCACATTTTGACCTTTGTGAGGCAGTCAGAGCAGACAGATCAATCACTTAATCGTGTCTAAACTCAGGTCAGTCTCAGTGGAGAGGTAATGAAGCATGGACCTTCTGGAAATGAACAGATTGCTCTTGAGATGGCAGGAGAGAGTGTTTTATTTCACCAGTGTGAATTTCTAATAGAAAATCATTGCTATCGTACATAAAAGCATGCATTCACTCGCTCACTCACTCATGCACAGCAAAGAATGCTTTGAACAACTGAGGGGTTTTTTGATGAAAGGTTTGAGATTCGCTTGCATTTCCTCTCCAATGCACAGCTACAGTATATCCTAGTTTTGGGGGTGAAGAGGGATTTTCATTAAACACTAATCTAATATGAAAATATTTTAAATCCAAGTCAAAATCAAAGTTTTGTGGCCTTTAGTCAACGATAGGCTGTATTCAGGATTAGGACTGACTAAATATAATAATTCAAGAAAATGTGAATGTGAATAAAGGTGGTTATGGTGTAGTGAGGCCTTGAAATGCTAGTATTCTTTTTTTTTTTTGTCCAATAAAAAATGTTTGCCCTTTTGAATGCAAACATCCTTTACATTTAACTAGTAACAGCAATCAGCAAACCAAGGTTTATTGGTGCAACGTAAGCTAAAGGCTGTTGTCTATTTAAAGAAGGATGTCCAAACCAACTTCCTGTTTCAAATGCTTTTTTTATGTTTACTCATGTTTATATGAATCTATAAATAAAAATAAAATGAAAATCTTTACTTATTATGTATGAACCTTTTAGGGTTTTTTGTCGAGGCAACATTCACAATGTTTGCTTTTGTAGTTAAAAAACATTATATGGATTATATGTGTCATATGAGTTTTTGAATTTCAAATCATTTGAACTAAAATTTGAAATGCTGCGTCCTGTTTGATACTTCAATTTAAATTCAGAAACTGAACTGAAATGTTAAATGCATTTTCAATGCACTTCTGAATGCAGCACAGCTCATGTAAATAGACTTGTGTTTTAAGTAACTCCCTAGCAATCATGATGCTTGTGAGGCTCTGAGGATTTGATAATTACCAGCATATGCTCTTTTCCTTCTGTTAGCGGTTGTAGACACTGTGCAGCACTCATTTTGTTCTCTTGTGATGAGTTTATGAACCACATTCAACCACCATGCATCTCCAAAGAACTGCTAATGAAAAACACATGCAGCAAGTGTAGCGTTACCATCTTTTGGTACACCACAGGCTAATAAATTTAGCCTCTAATGCTAAAAGGCTAGTTTTAATGAATAGTGTGCAATATTTAGGTCAACTGGACATGACCGAATGTTGCCTTGAACCTGTCAGTCACTAAAAACTAACTGCATTAATACAGAAGGATGCTAATGGAGGCATAGAAAAGCAGCACTTGGATAAAGCACAGTGTGACTGAAATCTAGAGCAAGGCTCCCGTCGTGAAAGAGGAAAGCCAAAGGCGATGATGTCACTCCCTAAAAACAATGCCTCATTCAGGCAGACTAGGGGGCAGGAAGCTGCTAGTCATTTAAAACTGGGGAGGAAAAAAACGACAACATCTGCTGCTGCGTCCAGTCCAGATGGGTGCAGAAAAAGAGGGAGAAAGATGGCAGCAATATAAGACCGCTCCTTTATTGGCTCCCAGAGGTGGAAATCTTTTCTCTAGGATACTGGCTCAGATCCGTGCAATATAAAAAATGTTTCCAGTCGGCTAGGTTTCAGTGTGATACTCTATTCAAAGAAGACATGATAGACTCTCATTTTCAACCCAGGCTCATTAGAAAACGTGCACATCGAGACATTTCTGCAAAATGATATTACGATGCTTCTTGCACATTTCGCGACAATTTTAAAGGGAAATGTCCAGTAAGTGGCGCTAAAAGCACTTTCCATTTTATGAATACTGGCTATGTTTGTTGTTGATTGTATCGTGTGAAAATTCAGAAATGAAAGTTCCGGTCAGTGGCTCTATCGGGTCAGTGCTCTATTGTTTGAAAACACATATATTGAAGCAACCAAGTGAGTACCAGGTGAGCTTCCAAGCAAGTTTACTACATTAGAAAAGCCATACATTTTGACATAGTTATGTGAGGCAACAGCCATAATGTATTAATTTAAAAATAATGAACTATAGTGCATGTGTTCTGAGGTCATAACATAGTATTGTGCAGGACAGTATATTAAAATAACTCTTTATTAATCAATAATCTGCCTCTTTTTCCACAATTTGTGTGAAAAGCTACTACTACTACTACTACTACTACTACAGTTAATTTTATTTGGATTTGTATGTGTTGGTACATTTTTGTAAAAATGTGTTTTTCCAATGAACCAAGGTTGCTCCTTTCTATGCAGTTGGGATCAGAGTAACAAATAGCAAATAGTCGCTGACTGTGGATTGAATCTTGACTCCATTCCAGATGAGTCATTGTCTGTGCTGGGATAAAAGCACGAAGCATGAAACTTGTTGCTCACTAGTTTGAGACCATGTTAATAACTTGTGCTGCATGCCATCTACTGGGCAGAACAAGAAGGTGATTTAGTTGCATCCCTACCTGAATGAGTTTGGCATCGTTCCTCCACTCTCTCCATTCCCAGGCAGCTCAATGTGGAATCCATTAGGGATGCTCCACTGTGCCGGATGGCTCAAGACATTTTCCGACCTGCTTCCCGGAATAGTGGTCCGTAGCGGACTTGCAGAGCTGGCTTCGTCCCTTGCCGCCTCTGTCCCCAGCTCGGCCTCGCCCTCAGCCCCTTCCTGCACGGTCTCCAGCTCCAGCTCTGGAGGTTCAGGGCCAATTAGGGCCCTCTGCTGGATGAGAGGAGTGAGCGGCGCCTCGAAGCTGACGCAGCTGTCCGTCTCATCGGTGAGCGACAACACGTCCAGTGAATCCAGACTGCTGTAACAAGTCCCGCCTCTCAGAAGCTCAGACTCGACGATGCGTTCAAACGTGGAGCTGAAGCCGTCCTGGCTCTCTTTCGTTCTGTCGTACTCTTCCTCTCCGTCGTCCTCTTCCTCATCCACACCCGTGGTCTTGGCGACCTGCTCAACAATGCTCTCAAATGTAGAGCTGAAACTGTCCTGATTTAGGGTCACCCTTTCCTCTCCGCCGTTCTCCCTCTCTTCTTCGTCCTCTACCTCAGCATCTGCTTCTTCTACGGAGAGCTCAAATGTGGAGCTGAAGGCGTCTAGGTTCCCCTGTGCTGAAGGCTCTTCTAGGACTCCCTCCTCATCCTCCTGCCCTTCACTGTCATCTTCAGTCCCGTTCTCAAACCTGCGGTAACAAATATGCCAGTTAATGCATTCCCAAACCTATCTGGTAAAAATGACATCACAGAGACACAACTGGCTAAAGAGGTCTTGCTTTAGACTATTCACAAAGGCTCTTAGCCTGGCTGACATGCGCTGTGCGTGTTCCTATCTTTAGTCAGGCTGCTGTCACAGTTCTTCAGCACGACTGCAGTGGAGGAGTCCCAGCAGAGAGGAGCATCATTCAGGACAGGTCCCCTGCCACGTACGGTGCTCAAAATATCTCCCCAACCTCATTGTAACATGCGTGCCACATCATTTCTGAAGCCTGACATTGAAAACTGCACGTCTAAACTCTGTAATACATTTGTTTCATTTTAAAAAATATTTTGCAAGACACGACAAGCCAGGAACTGTGAAATTCACAGTGAAAAGATGGAAGCCTTTCAAGGGGGTTTAATGATCTTTTCGGGGTCTTTTCAGACTACAGCTTGATCCTTTTTTGGAAGATCATTAGGATGTGTGATTTGGAAGGCATGTTTTATTTGTTCAGTACTTTTGACCAGTGCAAAATTTACAACTGGCTTTCTCTGAAATTAGAGCTGACATAATGTGTCAGAGAAATAATAAAGAAAAAAAGTGTCAAACATACTGAATGTATCAACACTGAGGTTTTATTTTAATTTAAATACATTTGAATTAGTCTTTCTTACATTCAAACTGCAATTTTTCATCCTGTTTGCTTCCTCAGTTTAAATTATATATATAATAAATTATTAAGATAACCGATTAAGATAATTCTATTTTAATGTATTTTAAAATGTACTTAATTCCTTTGATGGCAAAGCTAAATGTTCAGCATCATTACTTCAGTCTTTGATGTTGAACAAAATCTTATTTTTTTGTTTAATTTTTATTACATTTTTCAGTATACTTTGATGAACAGAACATTTAAAATAACAGCATTTATGTGATTTTCTGTAACATTATAAAAGTATTTACTGTCACTTTTGATCAAATAAAAGTATCTTTCAGAAAATGTGCAAAAAAAGAAAGAAAAGAAAAGGGATCAAACGAAGAGTTATTGCTTCAGTCTGACAAAAATCGAACTTTTAAAGTGTATGTAAATGTACAGTATATCTTATTTTACTAACCTTAGAGAGCACAGGGGCTTGGTTGACTCCTTTTCTGTGCTCTGAGGCAGCAATAACTGTGTGTCTTCACCTTCACGGATGTCCCTATTACCGTTTTCTGTTACAGGATCCAAGCAGCTGCCCTCAATCTCACCGTTTCTACCTTCCTCTTCTAATGTCACCTTCTCATCCTCCTGTGTGTTTCTGTTATTCTCTGTATCTCCGTCTTCTGCTTCACCTTGCTGCTCCTCCTCTGTCTTTGTCCCATTACAGGGCTCCAAATCTCTCACTGTAGAGCCATCAGCCTCCTCCTCTCCCTCAGGTGCCTGGGGTGTATCTGGAGGTGGGGTGTCCGTGCGGAGGGGGTCATGCTGCCCCTCCTGACTCATGGTGGCCTCCTCAATCACGGTGTCCTGGCAGCCTGGGGTCACAAGGTCAGGGTCAGGAACAAGGGAGGGGGTAGAGTTCACACCCGAAAGAAGGTGACACAGAGCAATAAGATTTCGGATAAAGGATAAGAACCTACTGAGAAAAACTGTCAATTCATAATCCACTCTCATTAGTATGGATAAAATTGCATGTTTTAAAAACCACCATGTCAAAGAATTAATAAAAGCCTGTTTGTTTCCTGAGGAAATATTGCTTAAATAGTTCATAACTCAAAGTTATGGGAGTTTTCAGGCATGACTAAGCAACAAAGACATCAATGTGAATTGAAAGGAGATCTCTCTTAACTGCTTACACTTCTACACTTAATAACCTACAACTAATTATTTAACTGGACAAACAAACCAGCAAACGACCAAGCAGGCATAGCAAGATCACTGTTCACCATACAAAATAAAGCGGTCCTTTAAGCAGACTTGATGCCATAAAGTGACAGGACATTCTGTCATTAGTTTGGCTTTTATTTATGTGATGTCACTCCCTTAGTAGCCACACCCATTGTGAAATCTTATTGGTTTAAAATCCCAGCCATGTGCATATTTTCTTTAAATCAAAGGCTATGGGAAAACAAACTGATTTTCCATTCAGTGCATCACGCATGGTTATGAAAAATACAATGAAAAATTCAAATGGATAAATAATTATTTTAGTCTATGAATAATTTGATGAGAAATATTTAATAAGTCTTTGATGGACATTTGATTGCACATTTTGATATCTTGACAAATCTGAGAACAAAACAGGGATCTCTTCTAAAACCCTCTTAAAGGAACACTACACTTTTTTTGAATGGCACGGCAGCAAAGTTTCTTGATCATTACACCCGAATGAAAGTATAGTTCCTAGCCATATCAGCCTAGAAAATCGCAACTTTTCATTTTCCGTCGGTCTTAGTACACGATGTGACTACAGAAGAGTCAAGTTTTAAATATTAAAAATATAGAAACTCTTTGGTCATTATTGAACGAAATGCTAAAGGTCTAATCAGATTCAATGATCTATGCTAAGCTAAGCTAAAAGTGCTACCGCCAGACCCGGAGATCAGCTGAATGGATTCGAAAACGGTAAAACTCAACTTTTTAACTCTAGGGGAGTTAGAAAATTAGCCTATTAAAAAAAAAAAGTGGAGTGTTCCTTTAAAAATAAAGGTTCCTATAGGTGGCTTTCACAGTGATGCCATAAAAGAACTATTTTAGAGTTTTGTGGAATCAGAAAGTTCCATGGATCTTAAAGGTTCTTCAAGGAATTATAGATGCCAATAAAGAACCTTTAGTTTAGTGTAGAAGAGACTCATCACAGGGGTCTTTAAACAGTTTAAACAGTGATTCAGGCTCCATTATCTGCCGTCATCCTTCTGTTTTATCAGCCCTCCAGAAACACAGGCCGGTGAGAATGCATTATCTTTGACTCAGCAAACCTCAAGCGCCACACACACTTACAATACAACACACAGACCAGAACGGTCCGCTGAGGGTGAATTTAAGGGTCAGTCTGAGTCTAATTTTAAATGCTGCTCTGATTTCTAACATCTGCTCTGGGGAATCTTCTCTAAACTGCACCGGACAGGACAGATGTTTAGTGCCACATTACAGCAACTTTCGTCAGCCTATTTAACTTCTATAATGTTACATATTTCCGAGTGTAACAGGATATTCAGTTAATACAAATAGACAAGACTTCACTTTATCCATTAGATGTTAATTCCATTGTGAAAAGTGGGTAGAATAGCATCTGCCGAACATTAATCAATAGACCACATTAGCAATGGGAAGACCAGATCATTTTACTCACTTGGATCTTTGAATCTCATTCAGCACAATAGACTAATCTTTATTCAAGTCATTTATTCATTTTAGCAGAGTTAAATTCAAATATTTTATTTTTAATATCCAAATTACTTGAGATACTCCAATTAGATACATTCAAAGACTAATTATTAAAAACTAAAATGATCTTCCAGTGCCTTCTGATCCAAATCTTTCATTCTTTTTTCACTTGACAGATGTAAATATGAAATGTTCATGAGCAATCCAACACTAGCACAGCCTAAAAGGAAATTATTTCACAAGTGTAAAGAAAGTTACTACATTTTAAATGAAAGATTACAAAAAAACTTAGTTGTTGGACAATCTTCATTTAGAATAATGTGCCCCAAGGAATCTGGTGTAATAGGATCAGGAATGTGTTGTTAGAAAATAAAGCTGGTCTATTTTAATTTCACATTGACTTTGAAGCTGAAATCTGCTGCTAGCATCACCAAAAGAAATAGCAAAATAATGACAAAAACAATTCACACAGATTTCCAGAACACTACCTCCATTTGGTCGATCAAAACTTTTTAAATAAGTCTTATATATTCACCAAAGCTAAATTTATTTGATAAAAATACAGTAAAAACATTTTGAAATGTTATTACAGTTTAAAATATCTATTTTCTATCTGAATATATTCTCAAATGTAATTTATTCCTGTGATGCGATGCTGAATTTTCAAGCATCATTACTCCAGTCTTCAGTGTCACATGATCCTTCAGAAATCATTCTGCTATGATGATTTGCTGCTCAAGAAATAGTTATTATTAACCATGTTGGAAATAGTTGAGCTGATTAATATTTTCATGGAAACTGAGATTGATCCCGGATACTCTAATAAATAGAAAGTTCAAAAACATTCAAATCTTTTGTAGCATGTTTTTAGTGTAACTTCCGATCAATTGAATGCATCCTTACCATATTTCATTTAAAAGAAAATCAAATCTCAGTCATTTTCGAACAACAGTATAGCGTACAGTTGTCTCTGCATATTAAACTACGAAGTACACGAAAGTGTGACTTTTAAATTCATATTCAGACCATTTCCTCCCGGGCACTTCATTAAACCCAGTGAACAGGACATATGCCTTGTGGTACATCATGACATGTTTAATACCAATTTATGAAACCAAATGGACAGGCACACAAACACAGGCTGGAATATAAATGGCACACATGTACAGAAAATCCCTCTCTCTGGCAGAGAAACGGTTTAACATCCTCCGAGTTAAATGTGAAGCTCAACCGCTTTTTTTTCTGCAGCTCAGCCTCAGATGGCACTGTTTAAAGCTTTCTAATGCTGAACATCTGATCGAATCCAACCACAGTATAACCCAAGTTTCCATTACATTAAATCTCTATGGCCCAAACCGCCATTACATTAGGCAACAAATCAAATCTCTTCATGTTCAGTGCTGTTTAACTGAACACACACCAACTCATCTTAATCATAAAAGTTACACATTATTTCGATTGAATTAGGTCAATGGTGTGTGAACTGTGTGTAGTTTCCTACATTATTATGCCATTTACCCATACTATTCCCCCCTAAATTCTAGCGACGGGAAAATTTAAAAACACACACTGTCTTACACCACACAGAACATTTTGATGTGACATTTAGCAAAATACGCTCTTAGAAAGTTACCTTTGACCTTGGCTCTTCATTAAAACACTCGTGGTTAATGTTTGACATTCTGTATGGGCGCTCAGTACCCAAAGTCCATCCCAGCTACAGATGATCTTTTCACATGGAAAGCACATCTAGACTCACATGCATGGTTCCATCACACACAAACACAAACACACACTCAGGCTCAGCTGCTGTGCAGTACCTTGTTGTCATGTTGGCTATTCCTGAGAGCCTCTGTGCTGTGTAATTGCCAGATACCCATAATTCCTACAGCAGCAGCACACGCCCATTAAACGACATGACAGATCACTCACTGAGAGTGTATGAGTGTGACGTATGAGTATGTATGTGTCAAGATATGTCTGTATTGCCAGTAACAATAATATGGATCAACAAGAAAGATTTAAAAAATAATAATAAATCATTGTTAATAAGAAATATTTCTTGAGCAGCAAATCATCATATCAGAATGATTTCTGAAGGATCATGTGACACTGGAGACTGGAGTAATGATGCTGAAAATTCAGCTTTGCATTACAGGAATAAAATAAATGTTTAAAAATATATTCAAATAGAAAACAGTTATTTTAAATTGTAAATATTCCACTATATTACTGTTTCTCACTGAATTTTTGATCAAATGAATGCAGCCTTGTTGAGCATAAGAGACTTGTTTCAAACACATAAAAAATATGATCAACTTCAAAATTAGGTAGTATGTATTATTATTAGACTTTTTATTCTGAATCTTAATCTGAACCAATTAAGTGCACACAGTATTTTTTCACACACCCTAAAACAATATATGTGCAATTTTATTATTGTTATTATTATTAGCTTTGTATTTTTGTATTTCCTTGAGATATTTCTATTTTTAATTAATGTTTCTTTTTAAGAAAATATCAAATGCATTCATTTTTTTCTTTAGAAAAAAGAAAATATTAAAATTCATAAATTCATGAAACTTACCACAGGAAACATTATTGTCAATTGCTACTAGTGTTTCTAATCGCCATCATTTGTTTTGCAAATGCAAATCGACGTAATTTGCATCACCAGGTCAAATACAGAGCTGAAAACCAATTACATGGATGTTAAAGATTAATGAATGTAAAAATGTTCTGTTCAAGAGACCATTCTATTAACTTATTGCTGAGCCCTGAATATGATACTAAAACCTAAAATCATCATATTGTAAAGGCCATCTAGCATGGGGACAAGTTCACTATATCTAACATAACTGATGCCCTTAAGTGCAAAATGATTGATAAATAAAGTAAATAATGACTTTTATTCCAAAAACACACATATTGGATTGGTCATAATTATTAGCTTTATATAAAAAACTAGAAGTCTACAGTGAGTCTCATTTAGATGCATTTGTGTGTGTGTGTGTGTGTGCACATGACTGATTGACTGAGAGACTTCCAGTATTGTCAGCAGAACAGTAGGGTCTTCAGGGTGATCAATTCTGTTTAATTACTTTCCCTGGACTTGTCCATCACCTTCACTCTTAACATCACACAAACTGGCACTCATACGACTACTGGATTCTTAACAAACACACACACACACACACACACACACACACCATCACGCAAACGCCAAAAAATTATCTCAAAGAATGGCCTTATCTTTCAACTCAACAATCCTCTACTCAATCACTGCCACCCAAAAAATCTTCAACATGCTTTCAGAGAGATCTGCCTCCACCTTTTGGCTGTCCTGTGATATTTTGAGGTGACATTTGTTCATTTTTTGTGTGTTGGTTTTTCTGCAAGTTCCATCCGACAGCTTCGGCTTAATCTCACATCTTTATTGATTGGATTGAAATAAGGCAGTATTTCTTCAGGGACCGTGGGTTGGCCACGCAGCAGGGGCCAGACAAAATGTGCAAAAAGGCAGAGAGGAAAACAGAGAGTTATTGCCATAGACAGCTATTTTGATGCTTAAAAATGACTGCCAATGTTGTTGCCTCATGTAATCCAATGGTTTCATGACATTTTGACTTGAAGAAAGCAGGTAATTCACAGGTCACCATATAAGGTACATTTTGAGGGATCTTACAAAGCACTTTTACAGTGCAATAAAAAGCATCACAAACCCACAGTCTTTCACAAAAACTCTTGCATAGCAGACTTTGTTTTAAAAATTATTTGCATGCATAGATACACACACACACACACACACACACACACGGATAAATTGAAGAGTTTAGGCCTATATCTTAGGCCCTGTAACCATTTCTAAATTTTACATTCTCACCATTTCCTCAATATTAATCTAATAATCTATTTGACATGCACTAGTCATTGTTAATTGTCCTGGTTTGTCACAAATTAATAAATAATAAATGAATATGTATACAATATATTGCTTAATAAATATACATATATAATTATATTTCATATTATATATATATATATATATATATATATATATATATATATATATATATATATATATATATATATATATATATATATATATATATATAAACAGTAATAACTTTTTAACATATTAAATTATATATTTCTGTAAATATTAAATATATTTGTATATGTTTGTAACTAATATTAGTTACAAACATATACAAATATATTTAATATTTACATAAATATATATTTGTTACAAATGCTTTTTAAAGTTATATTATTTGTATTATATTAATTGCATACATTTTATATATATATTTTTTTTAGATTTAAATATAAATATAAATAATATATTGAGATATAATCTCTACAGACGGACCCATCCAAAGTACCTGTCTGGGACCATTAACACAAAAGAGGGCCACTTTATCACAAACAAACATTTCATCCCCTTCTCCATCTCAATGCAGTCTGGATACCGGATGTCTGCGTGACCCACTAACCCTCTTCAGACGCGAGATGACACCGCCGCACACGCACACGCACACCGCCGGCGCAGACACACAAAGACTGACCGTAACAAACGATCAGCACGCGGTATTTAACTCTCTCGGGAGCTGCAGTGCGCTAAATACATCAATGCTGTCTACCTTACCCACATACAGCCGGCTGCGTAATGCTGCCTTTCCGTGCGTAACGGGTTACGGGACATCAAAATAGAGGCTTCAAGATAACAAGTGTAAGTGCAGACTGTATTTTTTTCCTGACACGTCAGGGGTCCTGTGAAGGAGAACACCGCCAAATAAACGAGTGTGAACAACTGAGCCGTGCGTAAATGTGATTTAAATCACCTCGTTCTGTCACTTCCACTGCTGTCAAGGTCAGACGTCCTATTGTATCATGTCACCGTATCACTTACAACGTCTTCACTTAAATCATCCAAGGGATATAAATCTCATTAAACACATCCAGGCTTACACACACACACACCTTTTTTACAGGTAGAGAGAGAGAAGAAGTGATCGTTTAGGGCGTCTTGTGTCTCGTCTGGCACTGGGATGTCTGGTTGTCTGACGCCTATATCTCCACTGTTTCATTATGATAGTTGGGCTAACAATAGATCAATAAGCATTGCCATTGCATTGTATTGCATCGTCAGACATAAAACTGCATGCATTGAAGATGCATCATCATTTGCAACTACAGAGTATTCATGAGGCTGCGATTAAAGCAAGATACTCTCTCTGCAGCTGTTCAAAACATCACATCTCAGGATTTGCCTTAAATACAGCCTGTGTCTAACACATACAGTGGGTCCTTGTGTTAAAGGCATCGTGGAGTAAAACACACATACACAGAAAGCCTGAAACGCAGCCATATTATCCCCAGCCTCCCAGTGCAGTAACCATGACAACAGGATGGCTGGGAGACACTGCGCTCTCTCAAAAGGCTTCGGCTGGTCCTTTCTTCCTTCCAAAATAGACCCCAAAAGCTTTTCAAGAGCACCTCGTCCTCCATATAAAACAGAAGGGGTCTCTCTCTCTCTAGCATTTAAAACCACCCAGGCCACACATATATATATATATATATATATCCCGAGAACACGTTGCAGTTTCATGCATAGCTACCAGAGAAAATATCTGCCGGCATTGCAAACGCATTCAACTTAACGTGTAAGATTTAAATGCGCATCAAAGAGCAAAAGCATTGAGTGAGCTTACAGTTAGTTTGTGATGCATTACATGCGTTAACCCAGTTATAAGCGTCCTAGATGTTGCATATATATATATATGATATATAAGATACTCACCACCAAAAAAATTGCTAAACAAATCCCTCCGCAAAATGAAGCAATTTTGGCAGCGTCTTGTCTCTCTATATCATCCGAGCGGATCGGTTTGCTGTGTTCAAGGAGGAAGCTGTGCAAAAGGCTTATCAGAACCGAGTCTGACACCTGCCGTTTCCTCTCGCCGCCGCGTGGACAGTGCACAGCGACAGAGAGACCGACCGGCTGCGCGCGAGAGCTCGGTTGTGTGTGTGAGTGAGCGCGCGAGCTGCGGCGGCTGTCTCGTGCCCCCGCGAACGCGCTGGACGAGCAGCACTTCAGACTGTTGCTCACAGTCTTTCCACATCAATAATACATCATAAAGCACAATTCGCGCGCGCTGGGGGGTTCTAAGAGAATATTCAGACTCATTCGTCTTATATAAGCCATCGTGACAATTCAGAATCAACATGACAGGCATTTTCAAATAATTATGGTTTACATTTCAACAAAATTTAGGGCATTGGAATATGAGCAGCTGATCTGACATGTTTTACATGTCTACAAATCAAAATATGTGTGTGTATATGTGTGTGAATACATTTTAATTCGTAAACATTTTAATATCTCTCAAGATGTGTGTGTGTGTGTGTGTGTGTGTGTGTATATATATATATATGCGCTACATGGAACATGATGATAAATTATATAAATAATCAAAATTTGTTATATTTATTATCAATTTCTTCGTACAGGTGAAAATCCAACAAAATACACTTCATGTTGAAGTGTATCATAACAGTCTTTTCTGCTACCCTGAGACGGTAATAATAATAATGATGATAATAATAATAATAATAATAATAATAATAATAATAGTAATAATAATAAAAATAATAGAGGAAGTAGTAGTAGTAGTAGTAGTAATTATTTATTAGAATCCTGAATGTTTCCTCAAATAAAATGTATTGATTTTTAGACAGGCAATAATTCAGGCATACCTAATGAATTTAAATTGGGACCTTACCCAAAAAGTCGAGGACAATCTTGAAAGGAACTTCGCTGTAAGGAGAGGGAAAAATAGAAAGAAAAGAAGAAAAACTAAAAAGCTACTGGTAAGTTTAAGAACATTCCCTGTTTACTCTAAACTCACAACACAATCATTTGCATGATTCAAAATATGAAAAAATGTGAAAAATCAGTACTGAAATTTCCTACTTTAGACCCATTTTTATGGACTCATGGAGTTTGTTTTTACCTTCAAAACAAGTTTTAACTTGACGATTAAGAGTAGCATTGTTACTGTCCTGGGATGTGACCAATTTATTCCATTCTGTTCACTGGTGAACCAAACATATTTCACAAATATATGATGATGTTGGAATACTCATAAAAAATAGCATTGTTACCAAGAAGGCCCTTACTAGCCCTGTTCTCTCTTCTACTACTATAAAAAGTGATATTTGTATATAATGTTCAAAACCCCTTTCATAACAGATGGAAAACTTTGATATTTAATCTTTGATAAAAGTGGGAAACACTGATGATCTGCAAATGAAAAGAGATTATTAATGGATCTATATATTTAATTATTTGACCTCTGATGGTAAGCAGTAAGAAGATGCCATGATATACTGTGAAAGAGTCCCAGCTAAAGGTGTTCTTATATTCTTACACTAACTAGCCTGTAAATACAATAAATGGGATCATGTGACAATTTGCCATTTAGGATGCTGTATCTCTGCATTGTTAAGTCAGTGGAAAAGCAATGTTGTTGAAATGTCACTAACTAAATAAAATCTAGTGATTGGAAGGTGTCAGTTTTTGATGAAGCCATACATTAGATTTTATTGGGCAGGTCTCTCCTGTTTGGGTAATTTGCATTTTGCTTCAGAGCATAAAAATGAACCAGTGAAACACCCACACTGTCATCCCGATGTTCATCCAAGGAGAAACTGGAAAAGAAAGAAAGAGAGGAAAAAAGAAAAAAACATGGCATTCACCTGAGCTAATGATACTTCAGGGACCTGAGGGTGGGTTTATGGGCTCTGCTTGTGAGAGAAAATGAAAATTGTGCGATCAGGACCACTACAACAGCAGACCCCCAGACACTGTCAATCTTAATCATTTATTCATTAGACTTCCACCCTCTTCCTCGGCTATCCCTTCATCCCATGGGATTCGGTGGAGGCAGGTTGGGGGCGGGTGGGACATCCCGGCTCGACAGCAGGAGGAATCCTGAAGGAGTGTCTGTGTTGGAAATGTCACAGGAAGGTAGTGTCCTTTACAGAAATGGGGGATGAGAGGAGACAAAACTGAGGTGTTTTTTTTTTTTTGGGGAGGGTGAGAATGGAAGAAAGGTGTTATAGAGCTTAAACAGATGGAAATTATTGTACCATGGGTGGATGGATAGACAGATTGGAAGAGAGATGTGAAATGAGCAGTTAGAAATGAATTTGAAAATAATAAGGCAGGAGTGTTCAAAAAATTAATGTTCTGTCAATTGTTTATTCACCCTGAAACCCTTTCTTAACCATAACCATAAGTAACCTTTATTTTTGTCTGTGGAACACTTTTAATAAATTAAATAAGAAAATAGCTTTGCGTACACAGTGGATTGAAATTTTACATTTGACTAACAATATTCTGCTCCACCAAAGTGCTTGAATATCTTTCACTTCTGCATCATTCAGATTATAAAAATGGCTTTAAATATGAACAATTAAACAGCATTGGTTGTGGTTTGGTTCCTCATCATATGGCTTCAGAAGTCTTGGAAAATAGTACTACAGAGGACATTTATGTTTGTATGTTTTTTATTTATTTTTTCTTAATTTTGCACTAAAATTACTAAAAACACATGCACAGAAAATCAGTTGTGATTAAAAATATTTATGCCTAAATTGAATATTTATCCATTTGACCCACATTTGAAATTTCCACCCATTTGTATTTTAACATCAGCAAACAAATAATTTAACAGGATGCATATTTGTAAGGTCTTTTAATATTAACTAGTTGAATCTATTTGATTTTATTTCAATAATCATTTTCAATAAAAATAGCAAGCCGTATTGCATTGTATGAGACTGAAACTAATTGGATTTATTAATTAAAAAAATATATAAACCTGGTTGTGTATGCTTAAAACAGTTTAATACTATCATAGAGAAATCACACCTGTATCGCTTATGCATGGCTGGAAAATATGCATCACCTTAAATTAATGTAAAAATTTAATCCAAATGGATGATATCCAATTAAAAAAAAACAGAAAATGTTAAATTTAGGCCTAAATATTTAGCAGTTGTTCAAATTTACAGAAGACTAATAAATGCTGTATAATTAGTGTTTATTGTTAGTTCATTTTAACTAATGTAGTGTATCACATGCAACCTTACTGTAAGTGTCACCAAAATAAATATTTAATTAATTTATTTTCATATGAGCTATTCCTTTAAAGAAAATTAATATATGGTCTGTGGGTTCGGTGAAGGATGTACAGTATGATGGATGGAGCGTGTGATGGACAGAAATGAATGATGGATGGACAGGGGTAGAAAATCGAGTGTGACAGAGATGGGAGACGCGGGCAGAGGAGGGAGAGACTGGCCTCAGGGATACTTAGCAAGCGGAGACAGTAAGAGCTGGGGACAGCATGGACAGGATCTGATTGGTCATTTGTGAGTTTTCAGTCCACGGATGAGAATGAAAGAGATGCAGCTGGTTTCCCAGAGGCCTCTCCTGAACCCTGGGCCACTGCTCCCAATGGACTGTTTTCTCACCACAAAACACACACTGGCTGGAGGCCAGCAGGACTGTCCAAACAGAAACACGCATGGACAGAAGGAGCCTGTGAGATAGCAGGGTGAATGTAAAGACTTCTGGTGGAGTTCAGAGAACTGGTTAGTGTAGCTTGGGGAAGGGGGAGGAGCTGAAGTGTAGGTGCAAGGCATTATGGGTACACTCCATGGGGACGACCAGGTGAGGAAGGCAGTTAAAAGAAACTGAGTCAGCAGGAGAGAAGGAATGGGGAGGTACAAAATGGATAGAATGAATGATTTGCTGCTCAAGAAACATTATTATGAATGTTAAAAACAGTTGCTGTTTAATATTTTTTGTGAAAACTGATACATTTTTAGATTATTTAAAGTGTAGAACATCCAAAGGAATATAATTTATTTGAAACAGAAATCACTGTAAGATTATAAAAGTCTTCACTATCATTGTTGACCAGTGTAATGTATCCTTGCTGAATAAAATAACTTCCTTAAAAAATTATATATATATATATATATATATATACACACACACATACAACCGTCATTACACTGTTATCAGTTACAGTTGCTGAGAAAAAAAAAAGTGTAATTAAATTACAGTTACTTATGAAAGGGTTAACAATTACAAAGGGGGTTACATGTGAATATTGAGATAATAATACTGAATACCAATAATATGAGACACCAATGTTTCAGGGGGTTAGGACACAAAATAGTACACATGCTTATTCTATAATTGTTATATTTCCTATTTGGGTTAATGTATTTGCTTTATTTTAAGATTAACTGTTTTTTTTCCATAGCATTTTTAGATATCATAGCTATGCAAAGATTCGAATTCAAAAACAGCATCATAGCTTTTAAAATATATCTTATGATTTTCGATGATCAGAATGATTTAAATCAGAATTATTTCAAATCAAGTCTGATTTTGTGATGGCTGTGTTTAAAAATATATATATAATCTTAATTGAGGTTATGACTGTAATCAGTTTTTAAATAGGACTGTAAGGATAACCATGCCTGGTTTAAATGTTTCAAAATGATTAACAGTTGAAAATATTAGAAATTTAGAAAAGTATTCAAAAAGTAATTAAATGTAATAAGTTACATTACTTTAAAAAAGGAATTGAAATAGTTACACTACTTATAATATATTATACAGAGTAACTTGTGACCTGTAACCTATTACTTTTCCAAAGTAACTTTCACAACACTGCACATTTCAATATCATAAAATGATGATTGATAAAAAGGCTGTTTGAAAGCAGTTAATTATGCTTAGTTCATTTGCTTTTGACATTTTAGTTGTTATTATTCATTATATTCTGACACATCTAATCTCGTTTTTTATAACAGAGCAAGGTTAAATATCATGCACATTTGCTCACCATAACAACAGATGATCAGTTTCCTAAATCTTGGGCAGAGGAATTGCAGAATTGAAGGGAGAGGAGGATACGGGAGATGTTGAGATGCTGAAGGAGAACAGTTGCCGGGGTGTGCTGGCATTTTGGCTGGTTCATGGAGTGAAGGTTTTGGTTCAGCTGTACAGTGTCAGCCCAGTGAACAGGAACCAGTCATCCCTTGACATTTGAAAAGCCTGACAAGACCATAATATCTGCAGCACTGCAAAGAATGGGTGGGTTGGGTCGGTTTGTGTGTGTGTGTATGTGTGTGTGCGTGCGTGCATGATATAGTCTAATGCAAGATATCCATCTACACAAACTGTTAAAGTCAAGACGATGTGTACTTTATCTGAAGAAAACAGAGGCGCTTAAATCTCAAGGCCATCATGGTTTTATTGTCCATTTGCTTTGAAAAGTAACAGCACACCGAATATTCCACATGATTTCATTTGAAAAAGCTTCTAACCCTTAAAGTATCAACAATAGTTAATAGTGCCTTAGCAAGCAAGCAGCCATTAAGTATGACAAATCTGCTCGTTGTCCCGTTACGTCTAAAGGTATTTAAGGCTATTTATTTCATTAAACACAAGTTTTGGATGAGAAATTTAGCATGTGATGGGTTTAAACACCTCCTTGACGTCTGTTGACAGAAATGTCATACTTAAATGTCAGAGTGTTTAGCCGTAATAGAGCGAAGCGACCAAACAAAGGGCTTGAGTGTTTATCTCGCCGCCACTGCTGCAATCTCTACACTTTCACTAGGCAAATACAATACCATCTGATCACTCACTGTTCTGCTTTGTTACATTTCCTTCTGTGTAAGTGTGAGCTTGAGATGCCACTAATGCCTCTGTGCACATGTGTGCACCACCCTGACTGCTGACTATGCTAAAACAAAAGAAAGATACAGCAAAAATGTGAATTATACTACTGTACTTCTATGGCGTTTTGTCAGTGTGTATGTCTGCTGCAATGTTTCATGAGCCCATTGTTGCCACCCTTTATTTGCATATGCTGTCTGACTGTCTGTGTTTGTTTGCTGCAGTGATCAATAGAATATATATTATATATATGTATAGATATATAAATTTTGATTCAAAAGTTTGATAATAACTATTAATAATATTAAAAATATTGTAATAATATTTCACAATATCTGTTTTGATTAAATAATGCAGCCTTGGTGAGCATAAGATAATTCTTTCAAAAACAAAAAAAATCTTACTGACCATACATATGTGAACAGCTACAGTATGTATAAAAAAAATTTCTTATCATTTAAATTCTAATTTGCTTTTAACAGGTAATAGCTGAAAGCATGCATGCACATTCTATAATGCACCTAATTTACATAGAAAGGTGTGTTCGGCTCAAAAGAACAATGGCTTAATTTAAATACAAAAAGTACTGATATTTTTGTACATTTAGTGCTCTGTTAAACTGGCGCAACTGATCTCGGCCACAGACATGTTTACAGTTCATGTGCAATGCCCATGTGTGCATGTGACAGCGAAAGCAAAAGCACGTTGGTTTTCACATTATGACATTTACACAGTATTGCGGCATGCTGTTGTGCTGTCACAAAACACAAAGCGCATAAAGATGTCAGATTCCAGCTGTCATGTGGAAAATTGACAAGAACAACAACAGAAAACCCAGTGGGAAGCAGAAATAAAAATAATGTTCATGTGACTCCCAATGCCGACCAGACGGCGGGACGCAATTATGGCTGTCCAGTAATGAGCTAGTCAGCACGAGTTAACATCAAGAGGGACAAGAAGCAAATCTGACATGCAGACTTATCTAATTACAGCACACTCCTGATGTGTGAGAGAGAAAGATGGTTTGATGGTTGAAGGTTTATTTGGTCATTAACGCCCATTATCACACACACAGATGCACACACTCATTATGAGTTGAATTGATATTACAGTGCTAGTCCAGGTTATGAAATAATGCAATTAGCAGCTCTTGCAAAAGCAAGCATCACTATCACCCCAGTCATATCTCGAGAACCGCAGGTGGACACTTCTGACTTGAGCCAGAAAAAGGAGTTGTGAAAAAATTCTGAACTGAAGAATTGGTTCAATTTGAATTCATGAGTTGGACTTGAATTTGAATTAAATTGGCTACACCCCACAGGAATTTGAACTGGAATGACAGGAAGAGGAATTTACTGAGCAGCAGTGCAAAGAAATGCAATGCAGATAATGCATTCTGTGAAATGAAGTGTTCTTTTATACCCTGATGGTGGAAAAAATTATGCTAAATCTGACCAGTCAGACTGAAAATAATTTCTTGAATTGCGATTTGAATAGGATTCCAAAAAACATACGAATGTAACTTGAAACGGATTTGCACAAATTGTATTTCACGTAGTTTGTTGCCGTTCAAACTATCTAAATATGATCAGATTTTGGTTTTGTACAAAAATCGGATTTGGGCTGACAGTTTGAACGAGACTCTACAACAAACAACGGGTAGGGACTACAAAGAGCTTCTTCCTTGGTTTGTGACATCACAAACCCAAAAATATACATAAACGGGAAAATGCAGCAGGGGGGGCGGGGGGGCATGTTGCACATGCAACTACCCGAAATGGTAATGGTCGTGACGTATCCGGACAAGATGCACTAGGTGGTTAGTGTATTTCAACACACTGAGGCTACTAACCAATCTGAGCCCAGTGCTTATTTCTGAGGGAGGAGCTTCATAGAACTAGAAAGTCAACAAACCTTTTTAGGAGAATGTAAAATATGTGGAAAATAATGTGATTTTTAAAAAACAAAGCATGAACACATTAAAGTGCACCCCATAAACACAACAAAGCATTTATGAATAGCTGATTGGCCACCCTTTTAAAATATAATTGCCCTTACATTTTTATATGTGGCACTCCTATAGCATTTATTAGACTGTTTTATCTATCTATCTATATATATATATATATATATATATATATATATATATATATATATATATATATATATATATATATATATATATATAAACTAAAGTTCAAGCATCAAGGCTTTTGGAAATCCAAAATAATGTTTTTTTTTTTTACTGAAAGTTTCTAGCATCTCAATTCAAATTCTATTCAAATTCAGGTATTCTTTAGTTTATTTCTGAATGGTGAACAACCTGGCAAGGCCCCAGCACTGTAGCAGCAACTTTTGCACAAGTGAGCACCATTCACAATCTCTTCAGAAAACATAAAGATGTAGTTAGTTTATATAAAATTCAAAATAAATAGTTTTACTCCGCAAGGACTTGCTAAACTGATCAAAGGTGATAGTTTATATTCTATATTTAAAAAAATGCAGTTCTTTTGAACTGTTTTCAACATTGATTAGAATAAGAAATATTTCTTTAGCAGCAAATCAGCATATTAGAATTATTTCTGAAGGATCACACTAAAGACTGGAGTAATGATGCTGAAATTTCAATTTTGACATCACATACATACAGTAAATATGTATTTAAATGTTTTGACTTGTAGATAAAGCAGCAACCAATGAGTGTGTGCATGCAGAAATCAGCACAGTCCCCTAAAACCAGTGCATGAGAAAGTGATGAAGATTTGTTCTGTTCACTCAGAGAGAGAGAACTGAGGTCCCAGACTGGAACAATGACATCAACTCTAGTTCTCATGAAACTGCAGAGTAATACAAGCATACACAGAGAGAAACAACAGAGAGAGGGAGAGCAAACAGAAAGAAAGACAGAGGGAGAGATTAACTGGTGAATGTTGACCTTGCCAGCTGGTGGTTGAAGGAGCTACTTACACACACACACACACACACACCCGGATATAGCTCTCTGGAGTGCACGAGCTGTCAGGTTGGCACTATGATGCAGTGGAGGAGGGGCCATATAGGGTGTGAGTTTATACCAATCCCTAAACATCCTCTCCATCACAAACAATCCACATGCTTACCCAAAATCCCACAGGCTGGATGCATCACTGTTTACAACTGGCTTGGCATGGGCCATTACAGGCCTAAACCACATCTGATCTCTGACCTCCATACGGTCAGTCCAGACTTAGCAACAGATCTCACACTCCCAACAAATCTGCTTCAAACATTTGCTTGGTCTTCATCCAGACAGGCAAGATGCACACTGTAAAAAATTGTTTCATCATTATAACAACAACATCTGTTTTTAACTGTTTAATTTGTTACAATAATTAGTTTTTTTTTGTATACAATATTCAAGTATTTTTAAAGTGCCAACATTGCACTGAGCTTAAGTAACTTTGACATCACTTTGACTTTTAGTTTAAATAGGTTAATCAAATATTTTAAAATTATTTAAATAATTTAATTTTAAATTGTTTATTCATTCATTTATAATATACACATATACATATTTAATCATATATATCCTAGTTTAATGAAAACTAAAGTATTTTTAACAGTATGACAGTATGAAAAACTGAATTATAAAGAAAATAAATTCTCAGTTCGGTTTTCATAGAGACTGTTTTGCATACAGTGATTGCCACTGTGACAACACACATTATAGACTTGGGTATCATTGTTAGATATTGAAAAGATGCAAAAACAAACATCTGTTGATAAGAGAAATGTGTTTCGTTCACATCTAAAGACAAGCTTGGTATCACACACAGATCTCAAAATAATCTGTTTTACATGAATCTGACCATCTAAACAAACAACCTCTGCCAGTTCATAAATCTTTTTATTTTTTTATTTTTTTATGTCGTTTATGTTTTCTGCCTATCTGTAATAATGTACAGTTAGGAAGAAAAAATAATAATTTGCTCGATTAGAAACTAACACCAAATGCACCACAAGGGGGCGTTGTTCAATAGTGAATTACATTACGGCCATATAAACTGTAACTGTATATCGCTACAACTATAAATTATTGATAGGGTGGGAATACTATTGCAACTAATCATAAATTGCCCTACATTTCACATTTGCATTTTAATCGAATTACTAATTAGCAATTAACTTAACACTTTCACCCATTGTCAATTATTTACTACAGAAAGCAATCTGAGATTATGTGCTTTTTGACAATTGTGAAGGTTCATTGTTGGATTCAAACCTCAAATCTTGTTGTCAGCCCAGATGTTTAACTCCTACACTAAGCCATTTAAATCTGAATTTAGACAGATGATATATTTCCACTGATATGAACCCTGATAAGGATTTGACCCAGAAACCACCCTCTGCCACATTGTCACATGTTTATGTTGTCACAGGTCAGGCCAGTCCTCAATTTGAGCCAAAGATGAATAGATGGAAAGCAATGAACTCTCGCTGACTGTGGGAAAATACCAGTTAGACAGACATTAAACCTACATGAAACTGAAACAATCTGGGTCTGGGTGCCTTGCCAAATACGGTAACAAGTAATGTTGACTTTAATGAGGCAAACGGACCACATTTTCTGAACGTCTTCCATGCCTGCATTTCTTCTTACCCCTGAGCAGCAGTTTTGCAGCAATATCACCCGCTGTATCATTACACAGGCTATCTGTGAACTGTTGTTGTACAGATAGGGTTTATAACTGCTCAACCAGCACCAGTGTTAATTCCACATCAGTCTAGAGCCTAAAAAACACAGAGGCACATCACTGTTGTTTCAAACAAACTGCAGCAGTTCATTATGCCTTCAATTGTTTCATTAATGCATAGGGCAATGTCACAAATAATTACAACAGCAACATCTGCTTTTATGTGTTTAATTGTTAAAATAATTTATCTTGTATGCAATTTTATTAAGGTTCAGAGTTTCAATTTTAAACAATTTTTTTAAAAGTATATTTAAAATAGCAATAAAGTGCAGCTTAAATAGTCAAGTAACTTTGACATCACTTGGATTTTACGTAATTTAAATTGGTTTATTATTTAAAATATTTTATTATATCCTATTAAATATTTAATTATTAAAACATATTACATATTTTTAAAATGTTTTTGTTTTTATTGTATATTCATTGGTATATAATGAAATATTTAATCATATATTTCCTAGTTTAATTAAAATAATTTAATTCTAAACAAAATCAATTAAAATAATGTTCACAAACTTTAAGTCCAAGTTATATATATATATATATATATATATATATATATATATATATATATATATATATATATATATATATATATATATATATATATATATATATATATATATATATATACACACAATATAATCAAAAGCAATAAAAGATAAGAACATATATTTTTAAAAGGAATGTTTTGGTATCCTGATTCCTGACACAATTTTCATGATAATCATGTACATTTTTAATACCGTAATGAATCTCGATTATTATTATTTTTTATATTAATTACCAAAATCATTTGCAGTAATTATTCCCATTGGTGATACTCATTAGATTCACATTAGCATGTTTAAACTGCAGTAAAAAATAAAATAATGCAATTTAATGTTGTTGTTTTTTATCTACATCAGCATACATTTAAAAGCAGTACAACAAATACTCACAGTGTAAATATTTAAATTGATATAAAATATTTAATTGTTATTAAAATTACAGTGCAGATGAATGTTTTCCATTACAGTAATACATATTTAAAGAAAACACTGCTTACTTGTAATAGAATAATAATTATTATTATTATTATATAAAAAGCAAAATATAATATTTTCTCAATTAATTTTTATTTTGGAATGAATGACCTTGAAAGGTTTTGTGAGATTATTTTTCTTAAAATAAAGAGTTGCAAGGTCACTATGTTTAATTTGGCCAAAAAAAAAAAAAAAACATTTCCATTTATGTAAATACACAGGGAAGATGCCAAAAGTGATGCAACATTTAACATTAACACTACTGGGTTCAAATGACTGCTGTAGAATCTCACAGGATTTCAATGCAGTGTAAGAAAAAGTTGTTAAGTTGTTCAAAGTTGTAAATACAGATATTTGGAGCATGTTGTACAAGAAACTACTATTTCACACTCATAATTCATACTTCTACTTTGTTATTATTTGTGATGATTCTGATCACAAACACAGTTCCAAAGTCCTGGAACAACAACAGACTCTATGGAAATCTTTTGTGTTTAAACATTCCTAGTCCATGGGATTGCTTTGAAAGTCAAATATGCTGTGTGTGTGTGTGTGTGTGTGTGTGTGTGTGTGTGTGTGTGTGTGTGTGTGTGTGTGTGTGTGTGTGTGTGTGTGTGTGTGTGTGTGTGTGTGTGTGTGTGTGTGTGTGTGTGTGTGACATACACCACATGAACCCTAACCTGCTCTGCACTCCATTGTTGTCTATGCAGGCTCACATGGAGTAAACGGTACTCACATGAACCCACAAACCCATGTGGTCCATTTCAAAAAGAGTGGTGAAAGTCACATGACCACAGGTCAGTAAACTTAATCAGAAACATTTCCTGTTTTTCAGAATGCACACACCCGCATTTCATGAGTCAAGTCATTTCAAAGGAAATTTTTAGGGAAATTTATAAAGCACGCTTGTAGGAAAACAGAATATCATGTGACCCTTATTTGAATCTTGGTGAAAATGAATTGTGTACTTGTTAAAGAGATTTCACCCAGAAATAAAAAATTCTGTGATCATTTACTCACTTTTTCAAAAGAAATTGCAAAATAAACAACACTGGTACCCATTGACTTCCACTGTATGAACAAAAAACAATGAGACATTCCTCAAGATATCTTTTGTGTTCCACAGAAGGAAGACAGACACACTGGGACACACTTTACCAGATGACTCCCTTCATAGTGGGTGTGTAACATGTTTAAGTCATGACTTTGTTAAAAAACAAAAGTCAGGTGATTGTGGAAAAGAAGGAGATTGTTTACAGAACAAATGTGATGGGCCTTTTAAATTGAATTTGAGGCTTGTGGCAAAACAGGTTCATTTCCTTGTTGAATAAACCTTGTCTTGCAAGGCTTGATGGGAAAATCACCTGTTAAGCACCATTATTTTCTAGGCCAAAATACGTAATGAAGTATTCTGTTTGCACTAAAGTTCAAAGTATATACTGTCATTGTTTCTGGTTTCCTCTTATCCAGGCAGAAACATGTTTAAGCATCTGTATAGTGGAGATTCCCAACTGTACTAACTGAATAGCCTTTAATTCACATTTTCACACTTCAGTTCTGCCCAGCACACACTCACAGCTCAACCCCTGTGGCTTTCACAGCTCTATTCAGTCAGAGCTCTATAGAAATGCTAATCAATGGGTTTTGTGATGTGTGGCCATCATTGTTCTCTGAATCATTTATTGCATCTCTCTTGTTTTTGGCATACAAGACACCGTGATACATTTCACATATACGTGAAAAACATTTATACATATTTTTTTTTTTTTTTTTTTTTTTTGAGAAAGAAAATCAAATATCTAGTGTAACCAATGATTGATTATTTTGATTAAATTATTTAAAAATAGGAATTTATTTTTAGGAATTTTAGGAAAAATATTTGTAATAAAATTAAAAAAAAACGTTAAAAAACTGAATGAAAACTTTTCCAAACTCCCCACAGGAAAGAAAAATAACAACGTGAATCATTTTTCTCAGACAGCAATAAAATTGTATAGATAGTGTAGTAAATCTTAAGTGTGTCTCCAGAGCTTCAGATAAGATCTGTTTGCATTGCTGATGACAGTCAGTGTTCAAAAGCCTGTCCGTAGGGTTCAAATTAACCTTTGAAAAAAAACGTCATGGGGAAAAACAATTTTTTTTTGCGTCATATGCTTAATTTAAACCTGAATAGGTCTGTGTGCTTAAAGTTCAATTATGATGTCACACACAGAAGAATGTGGAATTGATGACAAGTCTGAGAGTGACCTGTCAGACAAACACACAAAGCATTCGGCTGTTGCTGATGACCTCAAAATGACAGATTTCTTTAAAAAAAAGTTTTCAAAAAGACATGCATAAAATAAGATTAACCTTAAATGAAAATAAATGAATTTGAGTTATATATTTTAATACACTTTTTATATGCCAACGACTAAATGTTTGGTTTTCTTGTAGATGTTAAAGGCATTTAAACTTTTTAAAACTGATTCAGTGCTTATTTTTATTAAATGACACTTATTTTCTCAAGAAATTCTTCCTTTGAATGATACTTTATCTTAAAGTCATTTTTGTCTTATAGTCCCACAACAAAACGCATAAGTACATAATTAATTGAAGTTTAATGTACTGTACCATTATCTTAATATAGTTCAGGATCTCTATAGCAAACATTAGCAAACAAACAATAAATAAATAACTTTTTAACAGAACTTTTTGATTTTGGTTAATATTACAAATGTATAAATGATCTTTTGAATTTAAGGATCATTTATTAAGTATAACTACATAAAAAAAAATTCTCTCCAAAATTACTTGCATATTTTACAAACAATTACAAATTCAATTAAATGTGACGTTTTGAAGTAGAAAGACTGAAATTGTATAAAAAAAAACATACTCCAATAATATCGGTTTCATATTTTTTTTTAAATCATCACCATTTCCAATATATCAACATCAGTCTAACCTGCTGATTTGGCAATTCAAATGTAGCTGTTTTTGTTATTCCACTGAAACACAGAGAGGGAGAGGGAGG